>NW_024097333.1:930000-1117500 GCF_016545835.1 Crotalus tigris | reverse complement strand
CACAGCCCTGAGGAGAACCTGTGCTCAATAAAATGATATTAGAGGTATTTGTTCCAACTCACACATATTGGGGCCTGTCGGTAAGAAAATCAAGAATCCAGTTGCACAAAGGAGTGTTTAAGCCTAAAGGGCCCAGTTTGTCTACTAGATGCTGGGGAATGATTGTGTTAAATCCCAAACTGAAGTCGACAAATAACAAACACAAGTATTTCTTTCCTCTAAGTCAGCAGTTCTCAACCCATGGGTCGCGACCCCATTTGGGGTCGATCGATCTCTTTTGCGGGGTCGCCAAACGCGGCGATCCGCCATTTTGTCCCCTCCGGGGGCGCGCTGCGCCTCCGGGGGGGCGGTGCCGCGCCTCCGGGGGGCGGCGCCGCGCATGCGCGCCACGCATGGGGGCGGCGCCGTGCCTCCGGGAATGGCGCCGCGCACGCGCGCCGCGCGTGGGGGTGCCGCCGCGCATGCACACCGTGCGGGGGGCGCCCCATGCGCACTGCGCACGGGGGGCCCGCCCCGTGCGCGCCGCGCATGCGCATAACGTTTGTGTGACGGGGGTCGCCGTCACACAAACGTTGAGAACCGCTGCTCTAAGTGCTTCAAGCTCAGATGGAGAACAGAAGAAATAGCATCCTCCGTAGAGCGATTTGATCGGTAGGCAAACTGAAGCAGGTCAAATGCTGGCAGAAGGCTAGATACAATAATATCCTTTATCAACTTCTCAAAGCATTTCATAATGGCGGATGTCAGTGCAACCGGATGGTAATCATTGAGGCCTGTAATTGTGGACTTTTTTGGCACTGGCAAGATGATGGCCATCTTAAAACACGATGGGACCACTGCCTGCTGCAATGAGAGATTGAAAATATCTGTGAGAACACAAGCCAGCTCATCTACCGTAAATGCCGGCGTATAAGACGACTTCCGCGAGCGCTGAAATCGGCGCCAAAGACGGGGGTCGTCTTATACGCCGAGTCGTCTTATACGCCGGAAATACTGGTAGTTTCCGGCATATAAGACGACGTTCTAGGAATGCGGCCCGGCTATAAAGACGGGGGTCGTCTTATACGCCGGGTCGCCTAATACGCCGGCATATACGGTACGCATTCCCTAAGGACACATCCAGGGATATTATCTGGGCCTGCTGCTTTCCGAATGTTAACTTTCTGCAGTGTTTTCTGGACACAGGTGACATCAAAGCTTAGCACTTGCTCGTCAGGATGGGGCACAGCTTTCCTACTCACCAGTTGAGTAGTCCTCGACTTATGACCGATTGGGGGGTCACGGCATTAAAAAGGTTGAGAACCACTGACCTAAGAGTTGCCGGGGTTCCCTGGTCTACCTGCTTGGCTGCCAGGCTGGGTAGACCAGGACTCAGAGATTCAATGGAGTCGGTTTGACCCAAATCCTGCAACTATTCTTTGTAAGTTTTAGCTGGCTGAGGAATTCTGGGAGCTGAAGTCCACAAGTCTTAAAGTTGGCAAGGTTGCAGACCCTTGCCTTACACCATCCTGGTCAAATGGCTATCCAGTCTCTTCTTAAAAGCCTCCAGGGATGTAGCCCCCACCACTCTGGGAAGCAAGCTATGCCATAAGGTGAAGACTATTTGTGCCCGGCCTAGCACCGTCTCCCTGTTCCGCTTCCCTGCTTCGAGGGCCAGACCAGACCTGCTTTTTCCAGCTGACTGAGAGGAGTCTAAGCTGCCTGGTTATGCCCCAAATTACCCACAGCCAGAGATAAACCTCCCCCATTGTCTGTTTCAGCACGCAATCCAACTGGAAAAATTGAAGAAGGGTTGATCTGCCAAGCCTCCATCGCCTGAAGGCAGAAGCTTAAAGTCCGTCCTGCAGAACTGTGTTCTTTCCAACACATTTATTATATATTTTGCGCTGTGCATGGTGCAATTTCGTGTGTGTGTGTGTGTGTGTGTGTGTGTGTGTGTGTTTATAATTGCTGACTGATGTTGCAACCTCTGAGTCCTGTTCTTCCTGGGTGCATTTTTATTTTTGGGAAGGAATAAGCTGGTCGGGGCAGGGAATTGCTTCTGAGTCCATCATACCTTCCTAACAACCCTGTGAGGTAGATTAGGGCTCGGCTGATAAGATAGCCAGCGGCTGTTTTAACCCAGCACTTTCAGCAGCTAACCAGGTGCCTCTGGGGTCTCAAGGCCAAGATGGAGTCTGATTCCCCCCCCCCCCATAAGCTGGTGATTGTTTTCATAAAGTCCAGGTCACTTGTGACCTTTGATCCTAAATTGGATTTGAACATGGATTTCAGTTCTTCCTTTACTACAAGGTTTCTCAGTCTTAGCAGTTCATGATCTGTTCAAGATGGATGGACTTCAACTCCCAGAATTCCCTAGCCAGCAAGCTTTAAGCATGCTGGCTGGAGAATTCTGGGGGCTGAAGTCCACCTGCCTTATGCTGCCAAGGTTAAGGAACCCTATCAGAGGGTTTTAGCAGAGAGATTTATTGCGCAGGTTCAGAAGCTGTAGCAACGAGCAATTCTGAATCCCGAGGGCAGGTTCAGACTTCAGTTTTATACTTTCCTTTTTTTCTCAGGAACAAAGGAATACAGATTGAAATACACATTGTAATACATTAGGTTCGTTTCTCACGGGTATACAATGGAGAGTTTGCTACATACACTGTATCCAAGTGCAATGCGCATTAGGTTAGTCACATACTACTAACACAGCACTATTTCAGTAATTATGCAGACGCATCATTATTCTAGTGATTGTTCATCATTCCACATTACTATTCTAAGCCCTCATATTTGAAAATGTGGGGTGTTGCTGTATAGAAACACAATGGCTTAATTTTCCATTTTGGAAAAGAATGACTTTATTTTTCTAATGTGAAAGTTTAGCATGGTGGTGAGGGGGGTCAGGCCAAGGTAGATTAATGTATAGAAAGAGAGTTTCTGAGCAATCTTGAAAGCAACTGCTTCTGGCACAAAACAAGGAGCTTTTAAGAGACCCACCCTGATCCAGAAAGCCTCAAATAAATCAAGAAGTTTAATGAAGCTTTGGCAACCTCTCCCGAGCCATTTAGCCACTCAGTGGCAGCCCGGCATTTTGGCAGAGACTCACGATTCAGTCTCGGACAAGCCGTTTCCAAGTCAGAAGGATTGGCCCAAAGCTTTTAACATCAATATTTTATCAGCAAGGAGGACATTGTGGGAAGGTCTCAGGTCCCTGGGCTGGTCTCCAAGCCATGCCAAGTTGAGAAGAAGGCTTCAGCCCAGCCCGATTAGGGTGGGAAGAGAGATGAAGCCCACAAACCTTCAAGCAGGCTGAATGGGGAATTCTGGGAATCGAACTCCACCCATCTTCAAGTGTTTGCTTAATGACCATCACAAAAAAAAAGGAGGTCATAAAATTAGGTCAGTCGTATAAGAACCCACTTTACAATGGTCATGATTTACAACGGCCATAGGGAGGCTCCCTTATGGTCCTAAGGCGAGGACTACCATGATGATGAAGTAAAAATAGAATTGGTGCCGCCGGTGGTGCTTTTGGTCTGGACTACCTCGCAGGGCTGACAGGAGACTTAACTGAAATATTTATATGACATAATTAAGTAATGCCATCGGTTTAATTTAAGACGTATTGGCTCTTATCTAAACAACAATTAAACAGTGATTGGCTGATATCTCATTTTTTTCATTAATTTCCTCTCACCTTCAGGATATAACAATAACAATAATAAAGGGATCTTGGAGGTCTTCTAGCCCAACCCCCTGCTCAGGCAGGAAACCCTATACCAGACATGTCAAACACAAGGCCCGGGGGCCGGATGTGGCCCACGAAGTGGTTTCATGTGGCCCGCGAAGCCATCCTGGAAACAGTGAGGGAACGGCCCCCGCTGCCTTGGCCCTGGCCCAGCCCCATTGGGAACCAATGTACAATTTTGCAGTGGCCATCTATGCTGAAACACATTCAGTCTTAGCTCCATAAGCCCCCCTACCCTGCATGAGGTTCCTCCAGTGGACCATGCCTTGGCGTTTGCCCCGGTCCCACCCCCTTCTGCCAGAGACCCTCAGATCTGTCCCACTCCTGCCCAGGCCCCCACAGGCCCCCTACCCACCCAGTAGACCACACCCACTCCATCCACGCCCACCCAGTAGGCCGCACTCATCCTGGCCACACCCACCCAGCTCCCCCTGACGGCAACCACAATGCGGATATGGCCCTCAATGAAATTGAGTTTGACACCCCTGCCCTATACAATTTCAGCCAAATGGTTGTCCAATCTGTTCTTAAAAACTTCCAGTGATAGAGCACCCACAACTTCTGGTGGCAAGTTGTTCCACTGGATAATTGTCCTCACTATCAGGAAATTTCTCCTTAGTTCTAGGTTGTTTCTCTCCTTGATTAGTTTCCATCCGTTGCTTATGACCTATGACCATTCTTCACATTTCTGACCATTGCAGCATCCCCCATGGTCACATGATCAAAATTTAGACGCTTGGCAACTGACTCATATTTTTGACGGCTGCCTGGTCCCGGGGGGGGTCACGTGATCCCCTTTTGCGATCTTCAGATCAGCAAAGTCAACGGGGAAGCAAGGTTCACTTAACCACCGTGTTGTTAGCTTAACAACTGCACAGATTCATTTAACAACCATGGCGAGGAAGGTCGTTAAATGGGGCAAAACTCACTGATCAAGTGTCTTGGTTAGCAATGGAAATTCTGGGCTCAGTTGTGGTCATGGCTACCTGTACAATCATTTTTGTGGCCTTCTCACCCCAAACCCCTGCAAATTAAAATCAAAGCCAGATCCTAAGAAAATGAAGGATTGTGCACAGGTGTTTTCAGCAAGCAGGTGCAACTGTCAGAATAAAGTTTCGGCAACACCATTGTTGACTGAAAAAATACTGCATTTCAGCTGGTTCCCCCGGGTTTCCTGTCTGTGTACAGGCAGTCCTCGACTTACAAGTTCATTTAGTGACCGTTCAAAGTTACAACGGCACTGAAAATGTGACTTACGACCGTTTTTCACACATACGACCGCTGCAGCATTCCCATGGTCACGTGATCCAAATTCAGATGCTTGTATTTGTGACAGTTGCAGTGTCTCCAGGGGTCACACGATCCCCTTTTGTGACCTTCTGATAAGCAAAGTCAATGGGGAAGCCAGTTTCACTTAAGAACCATGTGACTAACTGTGGCAAGAAAGGTTGTAAAGTGGGACAAAACCCACTTAACGATTGTCTCACTTAGCAACAGAGATTTTGGCTCGTAAGTCGAGGACTTTGCACGGGGAGAAAATGATCTAACTTAGAAATGGAAGGAGAATCGCTAGGCAAGAATCATCTAAAGCTTCTTCTGAGCTGGGTGGGGCATTTCTTAAATGGATTTTATCCTTCTCTCATTGTTGTTTTTTTCCTCTGTTTGGTTTTTGTTTTTTTGCAAGCAGTTATGGAGACAAAGATGGGCAAGACGCCCCCAAGACGGAGAGATGGAAACAGCCTCCAAGGAAGGATTCGAAAAGCTTTTTGTAAATCTCATGCAGCTGCCAAGGGTGCCTTTTTTCTTTTTTCCCTTGAGCAAACAAAACACAGAACAAGAACTAAAAATATATATACAGGATTAAAAAGGAAAATAAACTATTTGTTCAAAGTGAACGAAGAGAAAGAGAGAAACAAGAAACAACGTGTATTTTTGAAGCGTGACGTGTGATCTTAAAGCGCATTGCAGACATAAACACCATATGTAATTCTTTTTTTAAAATATTTTATTGAATTTATATAAATGAGGAAAAAATAGGAACAATACAGGTATGGGGAGGGAAGGGGATGGGATGAAAAAAGGGTAGGTACAATAATCTCGTATTTTAACAAACAAGCTACCGTCCGGATCATAATAGTGAATAAACATAATTTGTATCATACTCAGCCATTTTAAAATAAGATTAACTATAACCATATTACTAACAATTAATAAACAGATAAAATTCATCTATGTAAATAAACGTAATTAATAAAATCTCAACTAATCATAATTGTCAATATTAACGGTTAAGAATCACTGAAAATAAAAATGTTATCAACCTATGAACTATAACTCAGTTAAAAATCCGTCATCTATTCTATAATATCAGATTCTTTTCAGATTCTAACGCGTCTCTAGCCATTGATAAAATTTTTCCCAAGGTTTAAAATAAACTGAATCATCTTTCTCTTTTATCTCCAATGTTAATCTATCCATTTCTGCACAATCTAAAATTTTAGTAATAATAGCCTGGTCAGATGGTAAATTTTCATTTTTCCAAAATTGGGCAAATACTATCCTTGCAGCTGTTAAAACATGTAATATCAAATAACCATTCTCTTTACCATAATTAGGTCTTAATATTCCTAGCAAAAACAATTCCGGTTTAAATTCTATCTGTATTTTCATCATCTCGTCCAACCATCTATGAATCTTAAACCAATATTTCTTAGCATTAGGGCATACCCACCAGGCATGGTAATCAGTGCCTGGCTGTTGTTTACATTTCCAATAAGTATTCGATACATTTTACCATATGTAATTGTTCTAATCAGAAATACACATCGTCCTTGCCGTATGATCACCATTCAGAGCAGATATTTCCTTTTCATATAGGAGATATCTGGAAGCTCTCGTGGCTGTGTTCACAGAGCACACTAAACTTGGCCCATTTTAAGCAGAACTGGATGTACCTGGCGCATGTGCCTTGGCTTTGTTGTGTGAATTCAGCTTTAGTAAGGCCACAACTGGGACACTGCATCCAGTTTTGGTCACCACATGACAAAAAAGATGTTGAGACTTTGGAAAAAGCGCAGAGAAGAGCAACTCAGATGATTAAAGACCTGGAGACTAAAACTTACAAAGAACAGTTGCAGGATTTGGGTTTGGCTAGTCTAGTGAAAAGAAGGACTAGGGGGGGACATGATAGCAGTATTCCATATTTGAGGGGCTGCCATAGAGAAGAGGGGGTCCACCTATGTTCCAAAGCAGGAAAAGAAGCAACAGATGGAAACTGATGAAGAAGAGAAGCAACGTGGAATTAAGAAATTTCCTAACAGTGAGAACAGTTAACCAGTGCAACAGCTTGCCTCCAGAAGTTGGGGTGCTCCATCACTGGACATTTTCAAGAAGAGACTGGACAGCCATTTGTCCATGATGGTCTAGGGCAGTGTTTCCCAAACTTGACAATTTTAAGGCATGAGGACTTCAACTCCCAGAATTCCACAGCCAGCAACGCTGGTCTAGGGCAGTGGTTCTCCACCTGTGGGTCGGGACCCTATTTGGGGTCAAACGACCATTTCACGGGGGTCGCCAAACAACGCAGTCCACCATTTTTTCCCCCTTTTCCTTAGCTGTGCTCCTCCCTTTGATTCTATTGGCTTTTGAAAGCCAATAGAATAGACTCTCTTGAATAGAGTCTAATTCCATTGGCTTTCAAAAGCCAACAGGAATCGTCCAGGCTGTCTCTGCCCTGCTGAGCCCGCCAAAAGTCCCCTTCTGCAAACGGTGCTGCACCGGTTGAGTAGTCCTCGACTTACGACCGGTTGAGTAGTCCTCGACTTACGACCGGTTGGGGGTCGAGGCATTAAAAAGGTTGAGAACCACTGGACTAGAGTCTCCTGTTTGAGTAGAGGGCTGGACTAGAAGATCTATTATGTCCCTTCCAGCTCTATTCTGGTTGATTGAATGAATGAATGAATGAACGAATTCAATCTCTTTGGTTTAGTTTAAGCTTCCATGTTTGGTGTAAAAATTAAATTTCTCTTATCAGGCGAAAGATGTTGTGGTAACACAACTCAGATCAGAGCAAAGGATAAAATCCAAAACTCTTTGGCTGTGGAAGTTCTTGCTTATTTTGGGGTTAGGGTTCACACCATCTGGAAGTGGTCACCATTTGCAATCTTCCCAGCCAGATTCCAACAAGCAAAATCAATGGGGGTGGGAGGGATTCGCTTAACGACCATGTGATTCACTTAACAACCATGGCAAAAAAGGTCATAAAACGGCACAACTCACTTAATAACCATCTTGTGTACTGGTAATTCTGGTCCCAGTTATGCTTATAGGTCTACCTGTAGATGGCATGAATACTGCAGAGACGTATCTCTCAACCCTGACAATTTGTAAGACAGGTGAACTTCAACACCCAGAATTCTGCATGCTTCTGGCTGGGGAATTCTGGGAATTGAAGTCCACACATCTTAAAATCCCTAAGGTTGAGAAACACTGGTAGGGTAATACAGGCAGTCCTCGACTTAACAACAGTTAATTTAGAGACTGTTTGAAATTACAGCGGCACTGAAAAAAGGACGTGTGATCGTTTTTCACACTTATGACCGTTGCAGCATCACATGATCAAAATTCAGACGCTTGGCAACTGACACATACTTATGACGGTCGTTGTGTCCCGGGGTCACGTGATCCCCTTTTCTGACAGGCAAAGTCAATGGGGAAGCCAGAGTCACTTAACAGCCGTGCTATGGAGTTAACCGCTGCAGTGATTCGCTTAACGACTGTGGCAAGAAAGGTCATAAACTGGGGCAAAACTCACTTAACAAATTTCTCACTTAGCAACATAAATTTTCGGGCTCAGTCGTGGTCGTAAGCCAAGGACTCGCTGTAATGTTGACCAAGCGGAGTTGTGGGCATTGCGTGAACACCAAACCAAGCTGTGACAGTGTTGTGTGGGTCACTCTCAGAAAACTTTATTCTCCTTGCGCCACATCCTTTGAAGGGGAAAGGGGGAAATCTAGGCCTCAGTTATGTCTCATCCTGAATTGTGTAGATCACCAGATCGTTAGGGAGAGTGGCCTGCCGACACCTCCGATCACTCTGGAACCATCCGGTGGCCAAGGCAACTTTGTGCTTGCGAAGCTTGTACAACAAAGTGACCAGATCCTGTTCCGTTTGCCCAAGAGACCTCAGGCTGGATTGCATATTGCAGTGACGTCTAGAAGGTGATGGGTCCTGGACTGGGATCCTGCAATCTCTGATCTGCAGACCAAAACAAACATGGAAGCAGACACTGGCTTTAAAGAACACAGGATTTCACTGGGGGAAAATACCAGAATACCCCCAGGCGCCCTCCGCTTCTCAGACACTTGATCAATGGGTGAGGGGATGGGAAGAAGTTTGGAAAACCACGAAGACTGTTTTAAAACAGTCGACGTGATGTGCCGGTGCCTGGAAGATGTGAGGGTCTGGATGGGGGTGAACAGGCTTAGACTTAACCCTGACAAGACCGAGTAGCTCTGGGTCTTGCCCCCCAAGGGTCATTCTGATGGTCCATCATTAGTCCTGAGCAGGGGAAATTTACCTCCCTCAGTGCAGGCACGCAACTTGGGCGTCCTCCTGGACTCACAGCTAAATTTGGAACAACATCTATCGGCTGTGGCCAGGGGGACCTTTGCCCAGGTTTGCCTGGTGCACCAGTTGCGGCCTTATTTGGATCGGGAGGCTTTACTCACGGTTACTCATGCCCTTGTCACCTCAAGACTGGATTACTGTAATGCGCTCTACATGGGGCTACCCTTGAAGAGCGTTCGGAGGCTGCAGTTGGTTCAGAATGCAGCCGCAAGAGCGATTGTGGGTGCACCAAGGTACACCCACGTGTCACCTATCCTCCGCGAGCTGCACTGGCTTCCTGTGGGTCTCCGGACGCAATTCAAGGTGTTGGTTGTCACCTTTAAAGACCTTCATGGCTTAGGACCAGGTTACTTACAGGACCGCATACTGCCGCATAGTTCCCAGAGATCGGTGAGGTCCTACAGATTGGGCCTCCTTCAGGTCCCGTCGGCCGGACAATGTCGGCTGGCGGGCCCTTGGGGAAGGGCCTTTTCTGTGGTGGCTCCGACTTGGTGGAATCAACTTCCCCCCCGAGATTCGAACTACTCCCACCTTGCCGGCCTTCAAGAAAGCCATTAAAACTCTCCTGTTCCGGCAGGCCTGGGGTTGATGTCCCCGGGGGGGGGGGTTCGATTGGGACATGCTGTGTGAATTATTCATTTTTAATTGTTATATTTGTTGTTTTAATTTTGTACGCCGCCCTGAGTCCCTAGGGACTGGGCGGCATATAAATTTAATTAATTAATTAATTAATAAAAAACACTTCCGAAACCTATAAAAACCAGGCAGATTAAAAAAAAAAAAAGTGCTCCTCAAAGAACATTCCAAGTTGGGGAAAAGGTTTATCTGTCGACTAAATATTTACACCTCAAATGATCCAGCAGTTCTTTAAGGTAAACAATGCCTCAAAGTTCTCTGAAGAGTTTCATCTGTTGGAACCGTGACATTTGGTGGTTCAGGAAGTTGTCTTTCTTTTCTTTCCATGTTGTCTGTACCATACCATCCTAGGTTTTATTTTTATTTTTTTTAATCTTTGGGCACTGTAGGTTTCGTGAGCATCGTAATGGTTAATCCAGGTTTTGTGTGTTAACCCTGCCATGGAGATGGAAGAGGTGGGCAGAAATGCAGAATAACACACACACACACACACACACACACACACCCCACACACACCCAAAAAAATGAATCTGAGGAGTCCCTGGTGCTCTCTAAGCTTGGTTGGTTTCTTGCAGACATTTCATTACCTGACTAGGCAACATCATCAGTGCTAGAGAGTGTGGGGTTTGCTCGCTGTTGATATACAGCAGCTTGCCCGTGAAGTGTTAGTACCACTTTATAAAGCCTGGTAAGGCCACACTTGGAATTCTGTATCCAGTTTTGGTCACCACAATGTAAAAAAGATGTTGAGACTCTGGAAAGAGTGCAGAGAAGAGCAACAAGGATGATTAGGGGACAGAGGCTAAAAGATACAAAGAACAGTTGCTGGAAGTGGGTATGTCTAGTCTGTTGATAAGAAGGACTATGGCTGAAATGATAGCAATGTACCAATATTTGAGAGACTGTCCCAAACCTATTTTCTGTTAATACCAATTAACAGAATTGTTATTCTGTTCTCTTAAGCCTTGCCTTAAGAGGAATTGATCATGTTACTTAGCTGGGTAATGAAATGTCTGTATGAAATCAACCAAGCTGAGAGAGCACCAAGGTTCAACTCCAGTTTAGCCCTGGGCTACAGAGAATCTCCGTCACATCCCAATGAGAATGAGGCTGTGGGCCTTTTGCACACATCACACCTGTTCCTACAATGCCAGTGACAAGATCATCCTCTCTGGGAGATCATTATCCTTCCTTCCTTCCTTCCTTCCTTCCTTCCTTCCTTCCTTCCTTCCTTCCTTCCTTCCTTCCTTCCTTCCTCCTTCCTTCCTTCCTTCCTTCCTTCCTTCCTGCCTGCCTGCCTGTCTTCCTTCCTTCCTTCCTTCCTTCCTTCCTTCCTTCCTGCCTGCCTGCCTGCCTGCCTGCCTGCCTGCAGTCTTATTCAACCTTAGCAACTTTAAGATGTGTGGACTTAAATTCCCAGAATTCACAAGCCAGCCTTGCACATCTTAAAGTTGCCAAGGTTGCCAATCTCTGTCTATTATATATCTCTATCCATCTCCATCTAACCTCTCTCTTTCTTTCTCTCTCTAGGACTTGTCTCCCAATTCTCTCTGTCTGTGTCTGTCCATCTGTCCACCTATCTATCTATAACTATCTCTCTCTCTATCATCCATCTATTATCTATCTATCTATCTATCTATCTATCTATCTATCTATCTATCTATCTATCTATCTATCTATCTAATCTATCTGTCTATCTATCTATCTATCTATCTATCTATCTATCTATCTATCTATCTATCATCCATCCATCTATCATCCGTCTATCTATCTATCTATCTATCTATCTATCTATCTATCTATCTATCTATCTATTTTATCTGTCTATCTATCTATCTATCTATCTATCTATCTATCTATCTATTATCTATCTATCATCCGTCTATCTATCTATCTATCTATCTATCTATCTATCTATCTATCTATCTATCTATCTATCTACCTACCTATCTAATTTATCTGTCTGTCCATCTATCTATCTATTATCTATCTATCTATCATCCGTCTATCTATCTATCTATCTATCTATCTATCTATCTATCTATCTATCTATCTATCTATCTATCTATCTAATTTATCTGTCTGTCTATCTATCTATCTATCTATCTATCTAATCTATCTAATTTATCTGTCTATCTATCTATCTATCTATTTATCTATCTATCTATCTATCATCTATCCATCATCTCTCTATATCTAAAATATCTATCAATCATCTATCTATCTATCTACCATCTGCTATCTATGTATCTATCTATCTATCTATCTATCTATCTATCTATCTATCTATCTATCTATCTATCTATCTACCATCTGCTATCTATGTATCTATGTATATATCATCTATCTATCTATCTATCTGTCTGTCTGTCTATCTGTCTGTCTGTCTGTCTGTCTGTCTGTCTATCTATCTATCTATCTATCTATCTATCTATCTATCTATCTATCTATCTATCTATCCACCTATCTATCTATCATTGTCTATCCCTGTCGATCTATCATCTATTTCTCTCCTGTTGTATATATCATCCATCATTCCATCCATCCATCCACCAACACTGTGTCCTGTTGCTGGTGGGCCACCATCTATCTCTCCCAGGCCTGGTGGGCCCCCCCCCTCCCTCCCCCAGGACTCACAGCAGCTTCCTTTGGCCTTGGGGGGCTGCAGCACTCCCCAGGGAAATCATCCAGGATCCAGACCAGCCCATAAAAGCCTGCAAGGGTCAGGAACCAGAGCAGCAGACGTTGTCCCAGCACCTCGGAGGGCAGCTGCAAGTATTCTTTGGCCTGGGCCTCCTCATGGGAATAGCTCAGAACCGAGGTGGGACCCGTCCAGACCAGCAGGCTGGAGAGGAGCACCTTGAGGAGGGAGCTGCCTTCCTGCACAGCCATTTGGTCATGCTTGACTCTGCAGGCCTCCCAGCTGGCTGTGGACCAGGCATGACATCACAAACCCCTGGAGAGGTGAGCTGCCAGGACAGTATTTCCCAACCGTGGCAACTTTACGATGAGTGGACTTCAACGCCCAGAATTCCCTAGTCAGCATCCCAGAATTCCTCAACTCCCAGCTACAAAGATGATCAGGGGACTGGAGGCTAAAGCATATAAGGAACGGCTGCTGGAATTGGGTATGTCTAGTTTAATGAAGAGAAGGATGAGGGGGAACATGATAGCAGTGTTCCAGTATCTCAGGGGCTGCCCCAAAGAAGAGGGAGTCAAGCTATTCTCCAAAGTGCCTGAAGGCAGGACAAGAAGCAATGGATGGAAACTCATCAAGGAGAGAAGCAACCTGGAACTAAGGAGAAACTTCCTGACAGTGAGAACAATTAATCAGTGGAACAACCTGTCTCCAGAAGCGGTGAATGCTCCAACACTGGAGGTTTTTAAGAAGAGACTGGGCAGCATTTGTCCGAAATGCTGAGCAGGGGGTTAGACTAGATGACCTCCAAGGTCCCTTCCAACTTTACTATTATTATTATTATTAATCATCGCACAGTTAGCCAGATGTTCAGACTGGATTTGGCATTTTGTCTACCTATTGAGTCCTTACCCAGGATCTGGGATAGGCAGATGTGGATGTTTGATGGTATTACAGGTATCGTCGCAGGATGGAAGCAGTTCCTAATAAGGCCGCCTTTTGCACTTGACTAATAGCGAATTTGTCAATGCCAATGGTGTTCAAGTGGTGCTCCAGTTGTTTTGGGATTGCACCCAAGGAGCTTATTACTATTGGTATTACCTTTGCTTGCTTTTGCCACAGTCTTTCTATTTCTATTTGTAGATTTTTGTATTTTGTTATCTTCTCCAGTTCTTTCTCGTCTATTGTGAATTAATCAGTGGAACAACTTGCTTCCATCGCTGGAGGTTTTCTAAAAGAGACTGGAGAGCCATTTGTCTGGAATAGTAGGATCTGCTGCTTGAGTAGAGGGTTGGAGTAGAAGACATCCAAGATCCCTTCCAATCCTATTATTCTATGTTCTATGATGAGTGCAAAGTCCAACAAAGTTCCTTAACATGGATTATCCTGGCCATTGCGTGATTGAAGTTGTGTTAGCATTGGCTTGGCTTCTGCAGTCCATAAACCACGGTTTACAGTTTGCCTTTGCGTCTCATGCAGAACAATGGTGTGAGTGGCTCAAAGTATGGCTAAAACAAATCATGACTTCTTGGCAGCCACCTGGAATAGGGTTTTAAGCAGTGGTGGGGTTCAAATAGGTGAACAACTGGTTCTCTGGGTGGATGCACTTCCGGAGGTCCATTCTGGGCCTGGGCAACAAAAAATTAGCTACCGGTTCTGCCGAAGTGGTGCGCACCGGCTGAATCCCACCACTGGTTTTAAGCCAATTCCACCAAGATAAAACCACTGAAAAAAGGTGTAAGGCCAACATGGACTAATCTAATGCAGATAAAGCTAGAATCACATCCTGCGCAGACCTCCCGCGTGTGCATCACAATCTCACCGGGTTGTTGCCTGGCTCACTCACCCCCCAGGCCCACTTTCAATCTGGACCGTACACAGAATACACAGTGGCTCCCAATTGGTGCCCGTCCACTGTTAATACTTTTATTTCTGTATCTAATCTCTTTCCTGCAGCTCACTCCTCCACAATATCGTAGACAGCCAAGTTAAAGGCCGTGTTGTTCTCTTGAACTCGCAGACAGGCGGGAGATTTGCAGCCGCGATGGCGGGTGATGAGACTGGCCTTTTGGTTGCGGACCAGGCTCATGAGTTTGACCAGCTCCTGTTCCATCTGTGAGAAAGTCTGCAGCAGCCGGCTTTTCAGCTCGTCGGAATCGGCCAGGGCATCTGGCTGCTGAGGAAGTGACACAAAAATAGCAGAAAATGGAGATTTTTCTTAAGCCATTGCGATGGAAACCCAGGAGGGCCAACAAATCGACAAAAATGTCCCTTGCTCTCAGGGATGCAGTGTTCTACTTGGCAACTTTAAGCTGTGCGGACTTCAACTCCCAGAATTCCCTTGCCAGCATGCTTTAAGTATGTAGACTTCAACTCCCAGAATTTCCCAGCCTGTCACGCTGGATGGGAAATTCTGAGAGTTGAAGTCTACAAGTTTTAAAGTTGTCAAGTTGGAAAATCATGTTTTTTTCAAACTTGATGACCTTAAGCTTTGTGGACTTTAACTCCCAGAATTCTTCTGGCTAGCTAGGGAATTCTGGGAATGAAAATCCACAGTCGCCAGGTTTGAAAAGACACTGTTGTAAAATTCGTTAGAGATAAGGAAAGTGAGTTTGTAAGTGTGATTGTGAAAAACAAAGAGAGAATGTTGTTGCTTTACACAACTCTCTCTCCCAAAGTGTTCAACCCTCCTTGGTTTTCCTTATTTCATATCTATCACGATGGAAGATCACAGGGTGAGCACAGAGATACCTTAGTGCAGTGGTTCTCAATCTGTGGGTCGGGACCCCATTTGGGGTCGAATGACCATTTCACGGGGGTCGCCAAACAACGCAGTCTGCCATTTTCCCCCCCTTTTCCTTAGCTGTGCTCCTCCCTTTTATTCTATTGGCTTTTGAAAGCCAATAGAATAGACTCTCTTGAATAGAGTCTAATTCTATTGGCTTTCAAACGCCAATAGGAATTGTCCAGGCTGTCTCTGCCCTGCTGAGCCCGCCAAAAGCCCCAGTCTGCAAACGGTGCTGCACCAGTTGAGTAGTCCTCGACTTACGACTGGTTGAGTAGTCCTCGACTTACGACCGGTTGGGGGTCACGGCATTAAAAAGGTTGAGAACCACTGCCTTAGTGACAAAGAAGTTGTTGCTATACAGGTAGTCCTCGATTTACTACTATTTGTTTAATGACTATTACAACAGCACTGAAAAAGGGATTTACGACTGATTTGCACACGACCGTTGCAGCATCCCCCATGGCCATGTGATCAAAATTCAGACGCTTGGCAACTGGCATGTACTTATGACGGTTGCAGCATTTCCAGGTCACGTGATCCCCTTTTGCGACCTTCCCAGCTGGCTTCCAACAAGCATAGTCAATGGGGAAGCCAGATTCACTTAACGACCGTTCAATTCATTTAAGAACTGCAGTGATTTGCTTCACAACCGGCAAAAAAAGATTGCAAAACTGGCCAGACTCACTTAATGACCACTTTGCTTAGCAAGGGAAATTCTTATGGTCGTAAGTTGAGGACTACCTGTGCACTCCCGCTCCTCTCAGCACATCTGAAAGACTTTCTCAAATCTTCTGTTCTCAGAATAAGACAGAAAAAAACCGGCATTTCCATTACAGGCAGAATAAATATTAGAGCAGTGGTTCTCAACCTTTTTAATGCCGTGACCCCCAACCGGTCATAAGTCGAGGACTACTCAACTGGTCATAAGTCGAGGACTAAACTGGTGCAGCACCGTTTGCAGAATGGGACTTTTGGTGGGCTCAGCAGGGCAGAGACAGCCTGGACAATTCCTATTGGCTTTGGAAAGCCAATAGAATGAGACTCTATTCAAGAGAGTCTATCCTATTGGCTTTCAAAAGCCAATAGAATAAAAGGGAGTAGCACAGCTAAGGAAAAGGGGGAAAAAATGGCGGACTGCGTTGTTTGGCGACCCCCGTGAAATGGTCGTTCGACCCCAAATGGGGTCCCGACCCACAGGTTGAGAACCACTGTACTAGAGAAACTGCAAATTGCAGGTTAAAAGACATGACTCTTTTAATTTGGTTGTCTCTGATCTGTACTGCATTGTTTCTCAACCTTGGCAGTTTAAGATGGGTGGACTTCAACTCCCAGAATTCCCCAGCCAACATGGATGCACTTCAACTCCCAGAATCCATGCCGGCTGTGGAATTCTGGGAATTCAAGTCCACCTGTTTTAAAAGTTAGTAAGGATGAGGGACGCTGCTCTAGTCCGTGTCCACCACACCTTAAAAGTGTGTAATAGCAAAAAGTAACAGCTGTTATAAGATGCTGAAGTCAATGCCCATGCTCCTGCTTCCAGGACTCTAAAGCCCATCCTTTTAATATTTCAAAAAAATGACACCCAGCTTTGCAGTCCTGGCTGCTCCTCTGCTCTCTTTTATTTTACAGGTAGTGCTCAACTCACAACAATTCATTTAGTGCAGTGGTTCTCAACCTTTTTAATGCCGCGACCCCCAACCAGTCGTAAGTCGACGACTACTCAACAGGTCGTAAGTCGAGGACTACTCAACTGGTGCAGCACCGTTTGCAGAATGGGACTTTTGGCGGGCTCAGCAGGGCAGAGACAGCCTGGACAATTCCTATTGGCTTTTGAAAGCCAATAGAATTAGACCCTATTCAAGAGAGTCTATTCTATTGGCTTTCAAAAGCCAAGAGAATAAAAGGGAGTAGCACAGCTAAGGAAAAGGGGGAAAAAATGGCGGACTGCGTTGTTTGGCGACCCCTGTGAAATGGTCGTTCGACCCCAAATGGGGTCCCGACCCACAGGTTGAGAACCACTGATTTAGTGACCATGAGGCACTGAAAAAAGTGACTTATAACCATTTTTCACACTTACGACCATTGCAGCATCCCTGTGGTCACGTGATCAAATTTCGGCCATTTGGCAGCTAGTTCATATTTATGACCGTTGCAGCGGCCGGGGTCACGTGATCCCCTTTTGCGACCTTCTCACGAATCAGTGGGGAAGCCAGATTCGCTTAACAACTGCTAGCTTAACAACTGCAGTGATTCACTTAACAACTGTCTCGCTTAGCAATGGGAATTTGGAACTCAGCTGTGACCATAAGTTTATTTATTAGATTTGTTCACCACCCATCCGCAGTGAATTGATGGCCTTCCCACCCCTGAGGGCCAAGCCAGGGCACGGACCCCACTTCCCCGCCCAGGCCCTTCCTATCCTGGCCCATCACCTTGGATGTTCTCCTGCTTTCTGGGCTTCGCTTCCCGATGAGTAACTTAGTCGCGAGCGCCAGCACCAGCGCCACCACCATGGCTGAGCAGACCGCCAGCCACTCCCACACGAGGGAGAGGGGGCTTTCTGCATCCTGCCCACCGGCTATGCCTTGGTGCGCGGCCGAACCGCCCTGGCACAGGCAGAAAAGGCAGAGGGGGCCACGCATGATGCAGGCAGGTGTGCCCGAGTGGTGCCTGCAGCCCAACTGGATGATGGACTGTGAAGTCACAGATGGGGCAGCAGCTTTATTGCTTAGCAGACTGAGTGACTCTTGGGGGGGGGTTCAATCCTGCCAACTTTATGACTTGGGGGTCTCCGGTTGGCTTTGCCTTATCCACACCTGGAAGACGGCAGCCAATTTTGGTCACCATATCACGAAAAAGATGTTGAGAGTTTGGACAAAATTCAGAGAAGAGCAACTAAGAGGATCCAAGGCCTGGAGACTAAAACATACAAAGAATGGCTGCGGGACTTGGGTTTGGCTAGTCCAGTGATTCTCAACCTTTCTAATGCCCCATAATACAGTTCCCCATGTTGTGGTGACCCCCAAGTGGGTGTGGCCACCAATAAGAGGGAGTAGGACAGCTAGGGAAAAGGGAAAAAAATGGCGGACAGCATGGTTTGGTGACCCCCGTGAAATGGTCATTTGACCCCAAATGGGGTCCCGACCCACAGGTTGAGAACCACTGGGCTAGTCCAAGGAAAAGAAGAAATGGGGGAGACATGATAGCAGTGATCCAGTATCTGAGAGGCTACCACAAAGAAGAGGGGGTCAGGTTGTTCACCAAAAGCACCAGAGGGAAGGATGAGAAACAATGATTGGAAACTGACCAAAGAGAGAAGCAACCTGAAATTAAGGAGAAACTTCCTGACAGTGAGGACAATTAACCAGTAGAACAACTTGCCTCCAGAAATTGTGGATTTTCACTGGAGGTTTTTAAGAAGAGACTGGACAGTCACTTGTCTGAGATGGTATAGGTTCTCCTGCTTGAGCGGGGGCTGGACTAGAAGACCTCCAAGGTCCCTTCCAGCTCTGTTTTATTCTTATCATTCTTCTTATCCTGGCAAGGGCCGAGAGCCACAATTCAGTTTGGCCCATTTTATTTACATGTGGTCATACCTGATGGCTGTTTGTGGTCCTACCGGATATTTGTTTTCATTGGGTAATGCCGATGAAAAGAAAACACTGCATTCATTCATTGGGATTAGTACACAAATGCAACACCACCAGGGTTTAAAGTTATATTTCACAACCTTGGCAATTTCACACGAGTGGACTTCAGCTCCCAGAATTCCCCAGCCAGCTATGCCAAGGTTGAGAAACGCTGGTATTGTGGATAGAATGGGAAGCCAAAGAAGGATTTGAAGTTGTGGTTGAAACACTGGGGAATTCTGGGAGTTGAAGTCCACTCATCTAAAATTTGCAGAGATGGAGAAACACTGAGCTGGCTTGCCAAGGTTGAATGGGGGATTCTGGGTGTTGAAGTCTGCCCAGTTCTGGGGGGAATTCTGGGAGTTGAAGTCCTGCCTTCTTAAACTTGCAAAGATTGACAAACACTGGATCCTTGATCTTCAGATCAGATCAGAATAGAGCTGGAAGGGACCTTGAAGGTCTTCTAGTCCAGCCCCCTGCTCAAGCAGGAGTCCCTAGACCAGGGCTCTTCAACCAGTGGTACGGGTACCACCTGTGGTACATTGGCACCTGGCAGGTGGTACGCAACCATCCTAGAAAAGTGGTAGCGGGGGAGGGGAATGAGCTGAACCGGTGGCAGCACCGCACAAGCCTGAGCAAGAGACGGCTGGAGCTGCAGGGCTGTCAGGGCTCAGCGGAAGCACCAGGATCAGCGCCAGGCTCCAGCTGGAGCTCAGCACTGATCCTGGCGCTTCTGCTGAGCCCAGAAGAAGCGCCGATCAGCTGGATTGTTGCAGCCTCTCCAGGGTCTTGTGATTTACATTCAGATGCTTGGCAACTGATTCCTATTTATGACGGTCACAGTGTCCCAGGGTCATATGAAGTGACCAAAACCTGCTGCAACCACCCAGCAGACGGGGGGGGGAATAAAAACCAAACACCCCCCACCCCATCCCCGCTGCCAATCCTCAACAGAAATGCTCACAACAATGAAAACCTCGGACAGGAGGAAGAGCGCCGACGGGCGGGCAGGCAGGGGTCTTGCTCGGTTGTGGCTTGGGGGGCACTTTTTTCAGTGCCATTGTAACTTCGAACAGTCACTAAGCGAACTGTTGTAAGTCGAGGACTACCTATACTTTATCCCTTTTTTCCTTTTTTTTTTGGGTCATCAAGTTTTTGACACCTTGATAGGTGGTCCTCGGATGTTGCCATATCCTAAAAGTGGTACAATGGGTGAAGAGGTTGAAAAGCCCTGTTCTAGATCATCAAGGGAGAAGAGTTACAAAATTACAAGAAAGGGTAAGGATACAGTCTTACTAAGGTGCTTGAAAGCAGAAAATACAATTTTAAAATCTTTATCTGATCCATTTGTCCAGAATGGCATAGGTTTAAGCAGCAGGGCTGGACTAGAAGACCTCCAAGGTCCATTCCAATCCTATGATTCTATAGTCTATTATTATGGGAGTTGGATCTTCTCCTCTTCACACAGCTAGCTATACTCAAATGAAATTAGTGGGTTTGGGATGCAGTGCCTTGTGTGAATTCAAGGAAGTGTGTTTCTCCAATAAACCTGGGTCAGTTTTAAGACCGTGTTTGCCAACCTAGGCAATTTCCAGATGTGCAAACATCAGTGCCCAGAATTCTCAGCGATGGGCATTGCTGTTGGGGGAATTCTGGGTGTGGAACTGCACTCCACTGGGTGGTGTGGCATTGCCCAGATATCCCTTGTGACCAGCAATTTGTGGTTCTTTGCAAGCTGGGTGGAGAATTTTGAACAGAAGGACTGGATTTCCAGTTCCGTTTCTGCTTTGGCTGCTTTTTCCTGCCTTCAGGGGCAGTCCCAGCTACAATGCAATGTAGCAGTGTGGACCAGAAATTTCTGAGACTCAAACAAAGTTGGATCTCCATTGGGTTCACACGACTGGCTACTTGCTAGAGCAGAATCCGGTTGGATAGCATTTCAGCAGGCTGTGGCAAGTCGGCCTTCATCTTAACACACTGGTCCGTATTCACACAACCATGTCACTTACCCACCCATCGCTCCATTTTGCAGAGAAAGCTTGCTTAGTTTTACTGTACCTTTGCATGGCTTTGTTGATTGTGCAAACCCAGCCCAATAACATTAACTGAGGGCTTAGTGCACGCGGTGGGTCCAAGGAGTGGATTGATTTAGTAACCAGGTTAAAGCATAGATTTATATTTTAATTAATCTCATTTAAACCGTGTGACACAAAACCAGGAAGATTAAGTCATTATGGCTCAATCACATTGGAGCCCTGGACGCATGTGATGAAGATCCCGGCAAGCAAAGCACATTATTAGAATCACAGGGATGGAAGGGACCTTGGAGGTCTTCTAGTCTAACCCCTGCTCAAGCAGGAGATCCTAGACCAGGGGTAGGCAACCTTGCTGTTTTATGACTCGTGGACTTCAACTCCCAGAATTCCTGAGCCAGCCATGCTGAGGGGAAAGGGAGAGGTTTCTAAGTTGAGCCAGGCTGGCTCAGGAATTCTGGGAGTTGAAGTCCACAAGTCATAAAAGAGCCAAGGTTGCCTACCCCTGTCCTAGACCATTTCAGACAAGTGGCTGTCCAATCTCTTTTCAAACCCTCCAGTGATGGAGCATCCACAACTTCTGGTGGCAAGCAGTTCCACTGGTTAATTGTCCTCACTGTTAGGAAGTTTCTCCTTAGTTCCAGGTTGCTTCTCTCCTTGATGAGTTTCCATCAGTTGCTTCTTGTCCTGCCTTCAGGAGCTTTGGAGAAGAGCTTGACTCCCTCTTCTTTGGGGCAGCCACTCAGATACTGGAAGACTGCTGTCATGTCCCCCCTCGTCCTTCTCTTCATTAAACTGGACATCCCCAATTCCAGCAGCCGTTCCTTATATGTTTTAGCCTCCAGTCCCCTAATCCTCTTTGTTGCTCTTCTCTGCACTCTTTCCAGACTCTCAACCTCTTTTTTTATATCTTGGTGACCAAAAGTGGGTGCAGCATTCCAAGTGTGGCCTCTTACATTCCCCCATCCCAAGTCCACCCAGCGGCCAAAGCGAACAAAGATCGCCTCTTCCACCCCCCTAACTCAACCCTACAAGGGGGGTCTCTCCTGGGGGGGAGAGAGACATTTTTTTTGCCCTGCAATCCCGGGACGCCAGTCCCACCGTAGCCGTTCAGACGTGCAACCCGTGTCAACCCCTGGTCGTGGGAACGCCGCCCCCGCCTCGGAAGGAGTCGCGCAGGGGGAGGGACCTGTCCTCGCCTCTCCCCCCCCCTCCGAGTCACGTGAGCCAGAAAAAGCAGGCCAACATGGCGCAGTCCTAGCCAGCTTCATCGTCGCCCAAGCCCGGCCGGGAGGTTAAGGCAGAGGGAGAGGAAGAAAAAAAAAGAAGAAGAAGAAGAAAGGAAGAGAAAAAGGGAGGAGGAGGAGGAAAAGGTGGGGGTCGTTGCATTGCACGAAGCAGGCGCAGGCAGGAATCCGGCCCGGTGAGGTGGGGAGGGGGGGGAGGCTGCCGGATTGATGCTGCAATGGCTGACTGGGGGGGGGGTTTGCAAAAGGCCCCCCGCCCACCCCTCCTTTGCAAAAGGACCCACAGCGCAGCGTGGACCTCGCGCCCGGTGCAATCCGGATTTGCAGCGGAGCAGCGGCTGGTCCTTTGCTCCGGGGCTGCAGGTCCTACCTTCCTCTCCCGCCCCCCCAATCCCCCGTCCCGGGGGCGGCTCGGTGCATGCCTCTCCCCCCCCCTCCTTGCAGACCCCTCCCCGCCTTTCAAGGCAAAGTTTGGGGGCGCCCACGAGGATGGGAGGACGCGCGTGGAGTAGGTGGCCTCGACCCTCCATCGCCCCCCCTCCAGACAAGGCCGACTTGAGATCCCATCAGCCAGGCCGGGGGGGGGGGGGCGGGCAGGGGAGGATGGAAGTCCAAGCAGTTGGCCGCTGGTGCCAACTTGAGATTGAGGTTGAAAAAAGCGGGCAAGGGGAGGGAAGGGGTGGAAATCTGGGGGGGGGGGGCAAAGTTGGACCCCGATGTGAAAGTGCTTTGAAAATGGAGTCAGTCTTGTGTTGAGGGTCAGGGTGTTTCCCCCCCCCCCATAATAGAGACTGTGTATGTTCTGTGCAACACACATAGAGCCCATTGAGTTGGTCTAGCGCAGGGTAGCGCAAGGGAAGTAAAAAGCAGAGACATCACCCTGCCAACAAAAGTACGTATAGTCCAGGCCATAGTTTTCCCAGTTGCAATGGATGGCTGTGAAAGTTGGACCATAAGAAAGGCTGAGCGCCAAAGAATGGAGGCCTTTGAACTCTGGGGCTGGAGAAGACTCCTGCGAGTCCCTTGGACTGCAAGGCGATCCAACCGGTCGGTCCTAGAGGAGATCAACCCCGACTGCTCTTTAGAAGGCCAAATCCTGAAGTTGAAACTCAAATACTTTGGCCACCTAATGAGAAGGAAGGACTCACTGGAGAAGGGCCTAATGCTGGGAAAGATGGAGGGCAATAGAAGAAGAGGACGACAGAGAAGGAGGTGGCTGGATGGAGTCCCTGAAGCAGGAGGTGTGAACTTAAATGGACTCCAGAAGATGGTAGAGGACAGGAAGACCTGGAGGAACATTGTCCATGGGGTCGCGATGGGTCGGACACGACTTTGCAATTAACAACAACAACAGCGCAGGATTCCTCAGTCTTGGCGACTTGAAGCTGTGTGGAGGTCAACTCCCAGAATTCCCCAGCCAGCATGCTTTAAGATGGGTGGACTTCGCTTCCCAGAATTCCCCAGCCAGCCTGCTAGCTGGGGAATTCTGGAAGTTGAAGTCTACACAGCATCAAGTTTCTGCGACTGAGAAACACTGCACTAAGTGCACTTATGGGAACTTGAACTCTACCGACCAAGCAATCTTACCTTGCAAGGTTAGCCAATGGGTGCTCTCCAGATGTTGCAGACTACAAATTCCATCAATCTTTGGGGAAGGTGCTACTGTTTGGGGTGGATAGGCCTTCGATCAAACATCTGGAGGGGTCCAGCTGGCTGGATTGGACCAGCTGAAGGCGATTCCTCTCATGCCGGACACATGCTGGACTGGTGAGTTGGAATTCTGCACATCTGGAAGGAACAGATGGTCCTCAGTTGAAAACTGAAAACATTTGTAACCTCCCAGAAAAGTCCCAGTCAATGAGGAATGCTGGGAGTTATAGCTGAACAACATCTGGAGTTCCAAAGGCTGCCCAAGTTGATCCTCAGTGAACTAGCCTGGTGAGGATAACTTCTACCATAGAGAGCTAGAATGGATGCATGAAAAGGAAACTCCAAGGTCATCTAGTCCAACCCCAAGCTCAGGGCCCACTAAACTGTCCCTGCCAGAGGGACACGTAGCCCTAAATTTAGGAAACCCCCACCAAGGGCACTCAACACTTCAACCATTTTAAGTGCATGCCTGTTATCAAGCATCCGAATCACATCCTGTAACTGCACAGATGCTGCAATGATTTGTAAGTTTGAGGACCCGTCATAAGTCACTTTTGGGGGGGCTGTCATAACTTCAAACTGCTGAATGAATGGTTATAAGTTAAGGACTACCTTTATTTTTTGGTCAGAAAGAGCCATATAAAAAATATGTGTCGTTACTACTGAGATCAGTGGAACTGCATTGTCTCATAGACAAGGTGGAGCTAAATGATTGATTTGATTATTGGCAGCTTCCTAAAAGCCAATAATTGTGCAGGGATAATTGGGATACTGTTCAGGGCCCGTCAAGGATGACACCAAAGTTGTGTCTACCAGCTCGCATTAAAATGGCTAAGTTCATGGAATACATGATGACTGAATTAACCCATTTCCTAGGTTTGCCCACCACCTGAACAAGCAAAAGAGAGCAGTGTAGCAAGCTAATCCAACATAACCACCCCTAACCAAGATCAAAACAAACTACTCTTGTGTGGGCAGTCCTCTTCAACTGACCAGGGATAAGTGTAATGTCTGAACGTCTTTGGATTTACTCTTGTTCTCTTCTTCCTTTCTTCCAAGGGATTCCTGGCAGGTGGGGCCCCCAGAATCATCATGGTGAAGATCTTTGTTGGGGGGCTTTCTCCTGTGGTCACAGCCGAAGAGCTGCGAAAGCTGTTTGAGCAGTACGGCCAAGTGAACGAGTGCGACATTTTGAAGAATTTTGCCTTCGTCCACATGGAGAAGGAGGACGAGGCCCACCAGGCCATCAGCACGTTGCACAAGAGCGAATTCTACGGGACGCACTTGACTGTGGAGTACGCCACCTCCAAGATCCGCAACGCCACCAAGATCTACGTGGGGAACGTCTCGGCCAAAGCCACCACCGCCCAAATCCGCCAACTCTTCGAGCGCTTCGGCAAAGTGGTGGAGTGCGACATTGTCAAGAACTTCGCCTTTGTCCACATGGCCAAAGAGCGGGAAGCCATGGATGCCATCTTGCATCTCAACGACACTCCGCTGGAGGATCAGAAAATTTTTGTCACCCTTTCCAAGAGCAACAGTTCCCTCCGGGCCACGAAAGGGGCCTCTGTGCCCACCCCGCCCACCCCGACGCCCAGCTACTACTTCTCCAGGGGACGCGTGCCCGCTGCACCGGCCACCTATTCGCCCTACTGTGCCCGTGCCTGGTATGATCGGGAGTATTGTGATCAGTACGCATACGAGCTCTACGACCGCGCACGAGCAGCGTATGACCGAGCCCTCCCCTCTGCTCCAGCAACTGCTTACAGAGAAAGGAGCCCCGTGGGGCGGAGGACATCTACCCCCACTGCTGTAGTGGCCCAATATGCTGACCCCTATACTGCAGCGGCCGCTGCTGCGGCTGCGGCCGCCGCAACTGCTGCAGCAAACCAGACGTACAGCCAAGCCTACAGCCAACCCGGGTACGCAGCTGCTGCGGCAGCTGCAACGTACTCTCAGTACAGTCTCGGAACCGCCTACAATGTGGCAGAGTACTATGAGAGGTACGCAAGCGCTTACGCTGCCCAGTACGCCCAGACATTCTGAGGGCGCTGCACCCTTCCAACTGTAAGTGCCCCGGGATACTCATTTGCATGGGGGGGGTGCAGGGAAGGGAGTCAGGGAGGTGGGAGGGACACGGGTTCCTTTTCTGCGCTCTCTGTCGCTGTGGGTGACAAATGACAGACAAAATCTGCACAGCTGACTTAGAACACAGTTCCCCAACCTTTGCAGCTCTGAGGACCAGCAGGAGGGGGGGGAGGGGATGGTTTTGTGAAAGTGGCAGGCAAAGCATGCATGCATGCATGCGTGCAGCTCCATTTGTGGAAGCGGCGGGCAAGCGTGTCCGCCGCTCACGCAGATGCAGCTATGTGCATGCACTTGCCCGCTGCTCATGCAAATGGGGATGCGTGCACACGCTCACCTGCCACTTCCCCAGCCCGGTTCCAAATAGCTCAAGGCCCAATAGTGGACGGTGGCCCGGGGACCTCTGATTTAGGAGTCAGAGCACCAAAGGGCCCTACAAGGCAGTGTGTTTATACTTGGCCTGATTGTAGGTCTCCATGTCCATCAGCCTTCCCTGGAGTTTGGGAACCAGCCTCTGTCCAGAAAGTATCACACTGCTATTTTGACCACTTCTCCCCAAGCCTGTGCAGGTAGTCCTTGATATATAACCCCAACTGAGTCACAAAATTCCGTAGCTAAGCAAGGCAGTTGTTAAGTGAGCTGTGCCCCATTTTACAACAGTCTTGGCCACAGTTTTTTTAAGCCGGTCATTGCAGTTGTTATATAAAGCGTGCAATCGTATAGTCAGACTGGTTTCTCCCATTGACTTTGCTCATCAGAAGCTAGCTGGGAAGGTTGCAAATCAAATCGTGATCACATGACCCCGTAACACAAGGGTAGGCAACCTTGGCTCTTTTATGACTGGTGGACTTCAACTCCCAGAATTCCTGAGCCAGCCATGCTGAGGGGAAAGGGAGAGGTTTCCATGCTGAGCCATGCTGGCTCAGGAATTCTGGAAGTTGAAGTCCACGAGTCATGAAGGGGCCATAGTTCCCCCATGCTGGCTCAGGAATTCTGGGAGTTGAAGTCCAACAAGTCATGAAGGGGCCTAGGCCTAGGTCAGGGGTAGGCAACCTTGGCTCTTTTATGACTCGTGGACTTCAACTCCCAGAATTCCTGAGCTAGCATGGCTCAGCTTGGAAACTCTCCCTTTCCCCTCAGCATGGCTGGCTCAGGAATTCTGGGAGTTGAAGTCCACGAGTCATGAAGGGGCCATAGTTCCCCTATGCTGGCTCAGGAATTCTGGGAGTTGAAGTCCATGAGTCATAAAAGAGCCAAGGTTGACTACCTCTGCTGTAACATCATAAGAGCTGTAGCCATCACAAATATAGGCTGGATGCTGAAACCTTCATAAATTCAGGCCAGATACCAAGAAATTTTGATCCCATGACTGTGGGGATGATGCAACGGGCATGTGAAAACCAGTCATAAGTCAGATTTTTTTGGGTGCCGTTATAACTTCAAATGGTCACTAAATGAATGGCTGTAAGTTGCGTGCCCGTCCTGGCTGTGGCTGAGAAGCACTATAGTTCAGTCATTTCTAGAAGACCCTAGGTCAGTGGTGGCGAACCTATGGCACGGGTGCCAGAGGCGGCACTCAGAGCCCTCTCTGTGGGCATGCGCACTGTCGCCCCAGTCCTAGGCCTTCCGCTGGGTTTTATAAAAACCTTTTCGCTTTAGGCCTCTGCCACCGTGTGCAAAAAAAATAAAAAAGGTTCAATCAATCAGTCAATTTCAACTTCTCGCGGGAAAAAAAAGATCTTGCAAAGTTGGAATTGATTGATTGAACTTTTTAGTCCCACCCAGTCTGCCGTTACCACCGCAGCCACGCCCACCCAATGGGCCACACCCACCCGGCACCCGACGATGCATAAGTGGGTTTTGGGTTGCAGTTTGGGCACTCGGTCTCTAAAAGGTTCGCCATCACTGCCCTAGGTTCCCCGCCTTGTTCTTCCCCCATGTGGTATCCGACAAGCAACCAGGTTGTTTCCAGACAGGTGTGATTTCTGGGATTGATGCGCGTGTTTTGCAATCCATGCGTACCCCTAAACTACGTAGATTTCTTTACAGGCTCTTCCTGGGCAGACTCGGAGCGATGTCTCCCGGCCGATCAGCCGAGCACTGACTTCCAAGGTTGGTGATGCTACATTTTGTGTGTCCCTCCTTTCCTCCCCCCATCCTTTCTCTTCCTTCCTTCTTTCCTTCCCCCACGTTTTGATCCGGTCCGGTCGAAGAACTGCCACGCCAACCCCGCCTTGCGAAACTGCGATGGGGCCGAAGACGGTGTTGTCCGTGTCTGGTTTTTCCGAACTCTTCCCTCCGGCCCGGAATGCACACAACGGCTCCCCCCTCCGCCAGCTCCAGTCTTTGCTTGCTGTGTGTTTTGCGTGCTAAGCTTTGATCCCTGCCACCGCCACGATGCCGGCCTCTCTAAACCAGGCTTTTGAAGGGGTTTTTTTTTTTTTTTTTTTGCTTTGCTGTATTCTTGGGTGCTCCTTGGTTTGATCGATATCTTTCTTTTTTCCTTTGATTTGTTCTCGTTTTAATTTTGTACAACCAGTGAACGAAGTGGGTCGTGGCAGCAAGTTGTGCGCTTCCCTCTCCCTGATTTTTAAGATGTGAACGATTAAACGGCTTTTACAGAACCTCTCGCGTCCGCCTCGTCAAATTTGCGTTGTACTCGCAACCCTCCTCGCCTCCTCGATCCGACTTCACCTCTGCCGCCTGCTTCCCACTCCTCTCTCTGCATGGGACGGAACTGGCAATCCGGATTTGCCGTGTGGTGCACACCTTGCGCGCTCCCACTGCCTCCACCGCCCCTCCTCCCCTTTGCTTCCCAGAAAGAGGGTCCTCCGCGCTGCCGCCTCCTTCCCCGCGAGGGGGCTGCCCTCGCCACTAACCCCCCTCCCCAGCAGGGAGAGTCGGCCGAACCGTTGCGCAGTACGAAGCCGTGGTCTTGTGCGAATGCCGGATTCCGTCGCTTTTGGCTTTGAGACTAACCGACCACTGCCAGGCCACTGATGCTGTTTAACCCTGTCCCCCTCCCCGCATTGATTTCTCTCTCTCTGTGGACAGCTGTTTCTGGAAGAAGTCAGGGGGTTTGGATGCCCCCCCCCGCCCCCCATCTTCCAAGCAGGCAGAGCCGATCTGAAGCCACGCGGTGCCTTTTGTTCTGCCGACAAGAAGCTGCTTCAACCCAGCCAAAGGAAATATCCTGTCCTTCTGTCACACTCTTAAAATAGGCACCGGGAAACACACAGGGTGTTCTGAAAATTGCCATTTTTCTCTTGGGTTCTTGATGTTCTCGGCGCTCGGAGAACACCCAGTTCTGAGTTACAGATCTTCCCCTACAGTTGGAATTGCTGCTTTTGCATCCTGTATCAATCCTCCCCTTCCCAGATCCGGGGAAATGTGAGAGGCAGGTGGTCCTTGACTTATAAACACAGCTGAGTCCAAAATTTCTGTTCGGAAGCGAGACAGTGGTTAAGTCAATTTTGCCCCACGTTACGACTTTCCTTGCCGCAGCCGTTAAGGGTGTCAGTGCCGTTCAGTTAGTAATGTAGTTGTGAAGCGAATCTGGCCAGAAGGTCACAAAAGGGGATCACGTCATAAAAAAAACGAGTCTTGAATTTTGATCACGGGACCCCCGGTGACGCTGCAGTGGTCGTCAGTGTGAAAAACGGTCCTAAGTTACTTTTCCCAGTGCTGTTGCAACTTTGAACGGTCACTAAACAAACGTAAGTCGAGAACTATTTTGTACATTGGAAATCCAGACAGGTTGACCGACAGCTTGGCTTGGAATTCTGGGAACTGAAGTCCCAAACTTCTGGACGCATTTTGGAGGACAGGAAGCTGGCTTATAATGCAAAATGGTTCCTACCCTGTCCTTCCTGCTCCTGGAACGGGGGTTCTGTTTTTTTCCAGCAGTCAGCTGCTGAATGATGACCACTTGCAAGACCGCTTTGGTGGATTGGCATAAAGGGGAGGGACAGGCAGGAATTGGGGAGGGCAGCCGTATTTATTTATTGTATTTAATTTATACGCTGCCTATCTCATTTTTGAGTGACTCTAGGTGACTTACAAACAAAGGAGATTTGGGTATAGGGTGGGCAACTGGACAGCCACTCCCAATTTCTACCCCGTCCCCCCGAAATGCAGGCTGGCTGCCTAAAGCGTCATCTCTGTCTCCTGAATGAGGAGGAGGATGACGAAGAGGAAGGATGGAGAAGAGAGAAAAGGGTATATAGGTAGTCCTCGATTTATGACCACAGTTGAGCCCAGACTTTCTGTTGTTAAGCGAGACATTCCTTAAGTGAATTTTGCCCCAATTTATGACCTTTCTTGCCACAGTCGTTCAGAGAATGGCTGCGGTTGTTAAATTAGAAACACAGTCGTTAAATGAAAATCTGGCTTCCCCCATTGACGTTTTGCTTGTCAGAAGGCCACGTGACCCTCCAGAACACTGCCACCGTCATAAATACAAGTCGGTTGCCAAGTGTCCGAACATGCTGCACGACGATGCTGCAACGGTCGTTAAGTGTGAAAAACGCCGTCAGTCGCCTTTTTCAGTGCTGTTGTACTTCTGAACAGACAAATGAACTGTTGGAAGTTGAGGATTAGCGGCTGTGTCACCCATTTGGGGCTGTGTCCGAAGGGTCATGGGTCAAGACCATATTCATACAATCTGCAGCCAAAGCCAACCAACCTTGTGCCTCCATTAGATCAAATTTTAAATGGTCGCTAAGCGGCCACTTTGTAAAGCTCTTGATAATTGTGCCCAATTTTGAAGTAAGACGTAACCCTGTTCCCAGCCTGGGGTTGCCAGATGTTCTAAGAGTGATTCTCAACCTTTTTAATGCTGTCGTAAGTCGAGGACTACTCAACCGGTTGTAAGTCGAGGACTACTCAACTGGTGCAGCACCGTTTGCAGAATGGGACTTTTGGCGGGATCAGCAGGGCAGAGACAGCCTGGACAATTCCTATTGGCTTTTGAAAGCCAATAGAATTAGACTCTATTCAAGAGAGTCTATTCTATTGGCTTTCAAAAGCCAATAGAATAAAAGGAAGTAGCACAGCTAAGGAAAAGGAGGAAAAAAATGGCGGACTGCGTTGTTTGGTGACCCCCATGAAATGGTCGTTCGACCCCAAATGGGGTCCCGACCCACAGGTGGAGAACCGCTGTTCTAAGATGTCCCTTTTGGGGAATTGCAATCGGAATAACAGAAGGGACGTTGAAGGTCTTCTAGTCCAACCCCCTGCTCAAGCAGGAGATCCTATATCATTTCAACATGTTGGTTGTGTTCTCCATGTGCTTAGCCAGGTATGTACGTTACCTGTATTCACGGAGAAGCTCAGATAGGTTTCATCCTGGTTTGCTTTTCATGCGGTTTTGGAGGGTCCACCTCAGATTATTGTACGAAGCCTCCCAAATGGGACATGATTTATTCTGGTTTGTCTGTTGACTCCAAAGATTCTGGGCAGCTAAACCACATATGAAATATTCAACTAAAACAAGAACAGTCTAGACAACAATAACAGAGTTGGAAGAGACCTCGCTAGTCCAGGGGTCTCCCAACTTAGCCACTTTAAGACTCGCGGACTTCAACTCCCAGAATTCCCCAGCCAGCGCTGGCTGGGGAATTCTGGGAGTTGAAGTCCGCAAGTCTTAAAGTGGCTAAGTTGGGAGACCCCTGTTCTCATCCAACTTCCTGATCAAGCAGGAGATCCTTACACCCAATTTAAAAAGTAAACAATCACAATAGTCCTGGGACAGAGTTTTCACAAACACACTAAGGTCAGCTCTTCAGACAACCTTAGAAAATGGATACCGTGTGCTATTCCAGATGTTAGGGGCTGTGACCGGCACATTTCTCAGCCCCCCAAAGGTGACCGTGCTTAATCGAGGGGATGTGGGGTTGGACCCCCTGCCTGGATGTAACCAAGGGGTGCAAAAACAATTGGGGTGTCTCTCAAGTAAACCAGTCTGCAAGCCCTGCACGAATTCATAGGAAGGGATCTTAATTGCACCTGGAAACTGAGAGGCAGTGCAGCGGAGGTGACATGCAACAAAGCAACGAAGTCCTCAACTTACATCAGTTTGTTTAATGACCATTCAAAGTTACAAAGGAAGGCACGTTGCAGCATCCCCATGGCCATGTAAGGGGGATGCAGGTCCTTGACTTACAACAGTCCATTTAATGCCTGTTCAAAATCACAGCGGCACTGAAAAAAGTGAAAGTTTTTTGCACAAGTGTTGCAGCCTCCGTGTGGCCACGTGATCAAAATTCAGACCCTTAGCAACGGACTCATATTTATGACGGTCGCACTGTCCCGGTCCCTTTTGCGACCTTTTGACCGGATTCAGAAGGGGAAAGACGGATTCACTTAACAACCGTGTGACCGTGTTAAAATGGAGCAAAATTCACTTAAGAACTGTCTTTCTTAGCAACAGAAATTTGGGCTCAGTTGTGCTCGTAAGTCAAGGACTACACATACTGCTCGTATTGCTGCATTTTTGAGCCAGTTGTAGCTTCCGGATGGTCTTCCAGGGCAGCCTCACATAGAGTACACTGCAGTTTCGGGCAGTCCTTGACTTATGACCATTTATTTACCAACTGTTTGAAGTTAGAATGGTGCTGGAAAAAGTGATTTACAACCAGTCCCCAGAGACACTGCAGCATCCCCACAGTCACGTGGTCGAAATTTGGGCAGGGGACAAGCTTGCAGTGTCCCCAGGTCATGTGGTCACCATTTGTTCCCAGTGACCAAGCAGCAAAGAATGAGGAAGCTTAACCACCGCACAATTCGTTTAACGACTGCAGTATAAGAAGAAAAATCAATCCTGCAATGCACGGGTCCCCAAACTCCGGTCCGTGAACCAGTACCAGGCCATGACATGCCAGCAACCAGTCCGCACAAACAAGCAAAGCCCCATCTGCGAGACGCAGGCAGCACGCAAAACCACGTACTCTCCGGTCTGCGGAAAAACCTTTCTCTGCAGAACCGGTCCCTGATGCCCAAAAGGTTGAGGACCTCTGCTGTAATGACTCACTGAATGATCACACCACTTAGCGGCAGAAATTCTGGCCCGTATTGTGCTCATAAGCCGAGGACTGCTTGTAATCCACCTGCAAGGTGACCTGGGTGTGAGTGACAGATTGAGGAGAAAAAGGGCACATCTGGGGCACCAGATAAATCTCGGCAAAGGCTCTCCTGCCCTCAACCGTGACTAGCTCCTTGAACAGCAGCTGTGTATTGGTAGTCCTCGGCTTACGACCACAATGGAGCCTTGCTAAGCAAGATGGTTGTTAAGTGAGTTATGCCCCATTTTGTGACCTTTCCCACCACAGTGGTTAAGTGAATCATCGCAGGTATTAAGTTAGTAACCCATTAAGTGAATCTGGCTTCCCTATTGATTTTGCTGGTCTAGAACAGTGGTTCTCAACCTTTTTAATGCCGCGACCCCCAACCGGTCATAAGTTGAGGACTACTCAACCAGTCGTAAGTCGAGGACTACTCAACTGGTGCAGCACCATTTGCAGAATGGGACTTTTGGCGGGCTCAGCAGGGCAGAGACAGCCTGGACAATTCCTATTGGCTTTTGAAAGCCAATAGAATTAGACTCTATTCAAGAGAGTCTATTCTGTTGGCTTTCAAAAGCCAATAGAATAAAAGGGAGGAGCACAGCTAAGGAAAAGGGGGAAAAAATGGCAGACTGCGTTGTTTGGCGACCCCCGTGAAATGGTCGTTTGACCCTAAATGGGGTTCTGACCCACAGGTTGAGAACCACTGGTCTAGAAAGTCACAAAAGGGGGATCATGTGACCCCGGGACACTGCGACCGTCGTAAATATGAACACAGTTGCCAAGCGTCCGAATTTCGATCACGTGACCAAGGGGATGCTGCAACAGTTGTGTGAAAAATGGTCATCTGCCCCGACTCAGTGACATTTTAGCTTTGAATGGTCATTAACAAATTGTTATAAGTTGAGGACTACCAGAACTCAGGAGCCCTCAATCTTGCGAGGATTGTGTTCCTCCCCATCCAGATGGGCAGTGAACTATGATCAACAGTGACCATTCCCCTTTCTGCGTTTTCGCAACATGATAATCCCTCGATTCAAGTTTAGCACAGTGGTTCTCAACCTGTGGGTCAGGACCCCATTTAGGGTCGAACGACCATTTCACGGGGGTCGCCAAACAACGCAGTCCGCCATTTCCCCCCCCCCCTTTTCCTTAGTTGTGCTCCTCCCTTTTATTCTATTGGCTTTTGAAAGCCAATAAAATAGACTCTCTTGAATAGAGTCTAATTCTATTGGCTTTCAAAAGCCAATAGGAATTGTCCAGGCTGTCTCTGCCCTGCTGAGCCCGCCAAAAGCCCCAGTCTGCAAACGATGCTGCACCAGTTGAGTAGTCCTCGACTTACGACCGGTTGAGTAGTCCTCGACTTATGACCAGTTGGGGGTCGCGGCATTAAAAAGGTTGAGAACCACTGGTTTAGCACGTTGTAGGAACAGGGATTGTTATGTTAGCGTGTTCTCAGCTGAGTTTCTCTGCCCAAAGATCAAGAGCTTAGCTTCTCTGCAGTACAGGGAGTCCTCGGTTCACGACAAACCGGAACTGGAACTTCCGTTCTTAAGCGAAATGGGTGTTAAGGAAGTCCTAAGTTCATGACTTTTTTTATCATGGTTGTTAAGCCAATCTCCGTGGTGGGAGTGAAGAAGGCGGTCGTAAAGTGAATCCAGCTTCCCTCATTGACTTTGCTTCCCTCATTGACAATCACCTGACCCGGGGAGGCTGCAACTATTATAAATACAAGTTTTGAATGTGTGGAGATGTTGCAGTGGACGTTAAGTGTGAGGACCCGGTCATAAGCCACTGTTTTCAGCACCGTTGCGTCTTCAAGTGGTTACTAAACAAACGGTCGTAAATCGAGGACTACTTGTAAGAAAGAAATGCTGTTTGGTTTTAGATTCTCCTCCTCCTTTCCCCAAATCCTGCCTCCATCCCCACCCAGCAAGTTAAAAGGATCCGAACTGATAACTGAGGGATGCCTACCTCGCAGGGGGGATTTGAATCCAGCGCTCCTGGGGCAGAGGTAAGCGACCTCTTTTTTCCTACCTGCTAAAACAGTGGTGTCCAGCCTTGGCAACTTGAAGACCTGCGGACCTCAAGTCACCAAGGTTGGACACCACTATGCTAAAATCACTCCTTTCAGCATGTCAGAAGCACTTGAAGATTGACGCTGTCAAAACTTATCTCCAGTTCACTTTCTGTCTTTTTTCTTCCCTCGTGATAAAGGCGTCCGTTTTTCTGCCTCATTCTTCGAAACCAGGGATAGGCAACCTTGGCTCTTTTAGGATGTGTGGACTTCAACTCCCAGAACTCCTGAGTCAGCATGGCTGGTTCAGGAATTCTGGGTATTGAAGTTCACAAGTCATAAAAGAGCCAAGGTTGCCTACCCCTCTTCTAAATCTATGGGGGTGGTGTTTTTTTGTTTTAGCTGACTTTGCAGCTGGTGGTGCAACTCTTCCCAATGTTTATTTTGTTATTCGATTTTCCTTTAATTTTTATATTATTCGATGCATCTTTCCAAGACTCTCCGGCGATCTGCACATCCCTCCCCAAAAGAGGAACGGAATGCGAGACAGAAAACCTGGCCTCTGCTAAGAAGACTTGGCCATGAAAAACAGGATGTAAACAAAGCAGGTAAAAGGGTTGCATCCACACAGCCCACTAAACTTGGTTACGTGAATGGATGGCTTTCATTTCTGTCTTTTGGCCTTACCGCGTTTGGAAAACACAACCCATACATAGAACCTAGAACAGTACGGTTGGAAGGGACCTTGGAGGTCTTCTAGTCTGACCCCCTGCTCAAGTTGGAAGCCTTATATCATCCTAGTCAAATGATTCTCCATTTATTTCTTGAAATCCTCCAGGGATGGAGCACCCAAAACCTCTGGAGGCAAGCCGTCCCACTGATGAATATATTAATAGGATTAATACGGATAGGATGAGGTTCCTCCAATTGTGCAAACCCACAACATCCATTCATAAAGTAACCAGGTTTAATTGTGTTTTGTGGATGCAACCGGCGAACGTAAGTAACACCCCGGTTTATCTGGAAGATATTCGCTCCCAGGCTCTTCTTAGCAAGACATGTTCAAAAGCTCATTTTTGTCTTACAACCAGTTGACAGAGGATGGAAAAAAAGGCAGACATGCATGGAGGATTCTGGGAGTTTAAGTCCACAGGTCTTGACGTTGACAGATTTGAATAACCCGGCGCTAAAAGGTGAACTTCAGCATCCTCAAAAGAGAAGCAGCTGGTTTTGAGATTATTTCTCTATATATCAGGGGTTCTCAACCTTGGCAACTTTAAGACTTGTAGACTTCAACTCCCAGAATTCCTCAGCCAGCTTTGCTTTGCTTTTGAGTGTGGATGGAGTGGGTGGGGCCTACTGGGTGGGTGTGGCCAGCTCTACATCGTTCGCGTCAAGGGGGCCTGTGGGGGCCTGGGCAGGAGTGGGACAGATCTGAGGGTCTCTGGCAGAAGGGGGTGGGACCCGGGGCAAGCGCCAAGGCACGGTCCATTTCTTCATTCCTCACAAAGGGGGACACCTCCCCAGCATGCACCCAGGGGGCAGGGGCGACGTGGCAGGGGCCAGTTCCTCGCTGTTTCCAGACAGCCTTATGGAGCTAAGACTGAATGCGTTTCAGCATAGATGGCCACCACAAAATTGTACATTGGCTCCCGGTCGGCCTGGGCCAGGGCCAAGGCAGCGGGGGGCGTTCCCTCACTTTTTCCAGGATGGCTTCGCGGGCCACATGAAACCATTTCGCGGGCCGCATCCGGCCCCCGGGCCTTGTGTTTGACATGTCTGCCCTATCATAAAATCCTAAGAGTGGAAGGAAGGTCTTCTTGTCCAACCCCCTGCTCAAACAGGAGAACCTAGAGCAGGGGTTCTCAACCTTTTTAATGCCGCAACTCCCAACCGGTTGTAAGTTGAGGACTACTCAACCGGTCGTAAGTCGAGGACTACTCAACTGGTGCAGCACCGTTTGCTGGGCTTTTGGCGGGCTCAGCAGGGCAGAGACAGCCTGGACAATTCCTACAGGCTTTTGAAAGCCAACAGAATTAGACTCTATTCAAGAGAGTCTATTCAAGATTCGCCTTTTCACAAATGCAAAGGTGGGAGGGACGATTAGGCAACCGAGAGCCAAGGCCACTTGAAGGAGAAATGGACTGTTTCCCTAACAAAAAGAAATATTACTATTGGACAATGTGAACACCCGGTGGGTGGGGGTGAGGGAATTTGTTGTTTAATTAGGTAAGTTTTTGAGCGGAAAAGCCAGAGCTGGTTTTGCTTCTTCGATGCCAATGTAAATTTTCAGTAAAGTATTATACTCTTGGTAAAATCATGTCTCAGGAGTTTCTTTTTACGGAGATGGCAACTGGATAGTTGATCCTTGGAAGTTTTCTAGTCTAAGGGGTCTCCCAACTTAGCAACTTTTAAGACTTGTGGCCTTCAACTCCCATGCGCTGGCTGGGGAATTCTGGGAGTTGAAATCCACAAGTCTTAAGGTTGCCAAGAGGTTGAAAAACAAACACGTCATTAAGCATTACAGAGCAGCTTTCTAAGTATTCCTAGCAGAACCACTAGATTCTGTAACAGCTTTGTTCCTTATGCCAGATCTTTTAGGCACCAGGGACCGATTCTGTGGAGGAAGGTTTTTCTATGGACTGGAGGGGTGTGGTTTTGTATGCAGCCTGCATACCAGATGGGATTTGCTTGTTTGTGCGGACCAATTGTTGGCATGCTGCAGCCCAGTACTGGTCCATGGATCGGGGGTTAGGGACCCCTGCCTTATAATAATAAGAATAAAGCTAGAAGGTACCTTGGAGGTCATCTAGTCCAACCCCCTGCTCAGGCAGGAAACCTTATACCATTTCAGACAAATGGCTGTCCAGTCTCTTCTTAAAAACTTCCAGTGTTGGAGCATTCACCGCTTCTGGAAGCAGGTTGTTCCACTGGTTAATTGTTCTGTCAGGAAGTTTCTCCTTAGTGCTAGGTTGCTTCTCTCCTTGATTAGTTTCCACCCATTGCTTCTCGTCCTGCCTTCAGGCACTTTGGAGAATAGCTTGACTCCCTCTTCTTTGGGGCAGCCCCTGAGATATTGGAACCCTGCTGTCATGTCCCCCCTCGTCCTTCTCTTCATTAAGCTAGACATACCCAATTCCAGCAACTGTTCCTTATATGCTTTAGCCTCCAGTCCCCTAATCATCCTTGTTGCTCTTCTCTGTACTCACCATCTTTTTTACATTGTGGTGACCAAAACTGGATGCAGTATTCCAAGTGTGGCCTTACCAAGGCCTTGTAAAATGGTATTAATACTTCATGTGATCTTGATTCTATCCTTCTGTTAATGCAGTATCCCTGTTATACCACCTGTCTTGTAAATTCGCAGGATTCTTTGGGGGGGGGGCAGGTGTATACATTCGAACTTAACTGTAATGTTTCTCTCTGTCGTGTGCGTGTAGGCGGGTATATGCAAAATGTTATTTTTTTGAGAGCTGAATGCAACAAAAATTCAATGTATGTTGATTAGTGTACATTTAAAGGGACAATAAAGTTTTTATTCTCTTCTCTTAAAAGTGATTTTTCTTTGGGTAAATATGTACAAACCCATGGTCCATCACGACACAGACATTTCAACTGGCTAGTATGATTGCAACAAGGACTACAATATCTTCAAAAATCTCCCGAAGTCTTCCTGCAAAGATGAAAATTGATGAAATTACTAATCGTAATTTGTTAAAAATTCACTGAAAAGTTTTGGCGGGCTTAAATAGCCATCTTCTCCAACTGAGTGCCATCAAATATGCTGAGCCTGGAACTTTCAAGGAGTTGTGTGAATCCAATACTTGGAGTGCAAAAGGTACAAGTAAATACAAAGTTTATGATAACGTTGTTTAGCAATTGGAGTTCCAGTCCCAATTTATGGTTATGAGTCCAAGAAAATCCATAGATGAAAAGCGTGTGAAAGGCACCCAAGGAACCTTATTAAGAGCACTTGAGCTACTTGATCTTTTAGCCTAAAATTTGGTGACAGACCCACCTGGGTCACACCACCATAAATGAACTGGACAAGCTGGATTTGCACAATCTGTTAAACTGTAAAGGAAAAACAACTAAACATAAAATTAACCGAATTTAGTGTCTTATGCAGATGAAGCAGAGATTCAACGCTTCTATGAGCCTATATAGGCAGTCCTTGACTTACAACGGTCCATTTAATGACTGTTTGAAATTACAACAGCAGTGAAAAAAGTGACTTACGACAGTTTTCACATTTATGACCGTTGCCGCATCCCCACGGTCACGTGATCAAAATTCGGAGACTTGGCAACTGACATGTACTTATGACGGTCGCAGTGACCCGGGATCACGTGTTCCCCTTTTACAATCTTCTGACAAGTAAAGTCAATGGAGCAAGATTCGCTGAACAGCCATGTTACTACCTTAACAACTATAATGATCCATTTAAGAAGTCATAAAATGAATAATAGACCAACCCATAGACTGGAAACCAGAGATCTTTTTGTTGGGTATTTTAAACAGAAAATATAGTAAAGAAATATGGTACTTAATTTTACATATAATAACGGCGACAAGAATAGCATATGCTCAGTGCTGAAAAAATGAGAATACACCATCAGAGGAAGAAGTAATAAGAAAAATCCTGGACTGTGCTGAGATGGACAAATTAACAAAAGAGGTAAAAGAAAAGGAAGACACAGAGCATTATATAACATGGAACAAGTGGTATGTCTGGTTGGAGACTAGAAATAATAGAGAATAAATATGGAAAGGTCAAAAGTGAAAATATGTGTATAATAATGTATAATAATAATAATATGAATTATTCTTAGTAAGAAGTAGAACATGAAGGAAAAAAATGTAAATAAGAAACAACAGGGCAATAAGGACAAATATTCTAAAGAGGAATAAGGGGAGAAATGTAAATAATAGATTACCATTATGCAATCGCTGTAAAAAAAAGAGGAGTATATATTGTGTATGTATGTGTGTTATGTTTTGCTTTGTTTTGTTGGTTAAAAAAAAAGTCATAAAATGGGAGAAAACTCACTTAACATCTGCCTCGTTTAGCTACCTGTAACCGTATTTCTTAGAGGAATCATTCAAATATAAGAGAAATCTGGGCCCAATCACCACGGAATAGCAAACTTTTCCTCCAGGTCCGATCTTTGGTTTGAAATTCAAAGAATATCATCCTGAATTCCACTTTTTTAGCCCAGGCAGAGGGAGAACCAAGTCTAGTTTGATCTTCAAAGAGATTAAACAGTTTGGAATTTGGGCAGGGGGTGTCCCAACACACTTGGGAGGAGGCAACAGAGTTGCTTTGAACTGTAAGATGGGCAGCAAATAAATTGGTTAAATAAATAAATTTGATAAATGAATTGAAAAGGTAAATGTAAAAGCTTGAAATGTTCCAGTGAAAATATGCAGATTTTTCTCCCTGGACAAAACATTTCAGACCTCTTTATTCTCTGATTTCCATTTTGGAGGGGGGGGGGGGAGATATGTCTGCCAAAGGATCTCACATATTCTCTCTGGGATTGTGTTGCTCTGGACAGCCACAATTATTACTGGACAACGGACACGGATGCAAGCCAGTTCAAAAAAAGGCACTTCTAAAAAGCAGTTGCAAAACAAAATCCTTCTCTAAATGTTAGGCTCTCTGCATTCACACAACCCATTCATTTTGTTCCCCTGCTTGGATAAACCCGGCCTGTTTGCTTTAAAGTTTTAACATGCAGGGAGTTGGCCAAACCCCTGAAGTTGAAGCAACTGAATCGGGAATTTCCACATTCAGACAACTCCTACGCAAACCTTGATCCCCTGTCTAAGCCATCCCCGAAGGAAAGAGCAAGCCCTACGGTTATTTTTTGCCCAGGTTTAACGTTCCAGATCCGGGCTTGAGGGCGGACGACAGGAAAGGGCCCAAATGCACCACGAAAGCTAAGATTTCAGCTACAGTCCTTTGGAAGAAAAATTTACAAATGTGTTTTATGTAGGAATTCCAAGCCCCTGACGAAAACGGCCTTGGGAAAGTGGTCAGCCTGAAACCCGGGTCTGTTGGCAGCGGCAGGAAATACAAGCAACTCATGGTGGATTGGAAGTCAGAGTTCCAGATGCTTCAAATGTTGCTGGAAAATTTCTTCAGCCCTCTGCAGGTATTTGGCTGTCTTCTTTTTCACTGCTTCCCTGCGGGCTAGATTTGGATCGCCTGCAAACAGGAAGACAGGTTGGATCACTTTGTGGTGGAGCTCTGGAATCCAGCCAGCAAAAAACCAAACAAAAAGTCAAACTGCAGCTCAAAGCATTTAGCAGGGTAACAGACCACCAGCCGGCTGGCATTATAGCTTCTAAGAAGTACCTTCTTCTGGCCACATTCACACAACATACTCAAACCAGGATTGGTAAAAGACAAAGCAGCTACATTTTCATGACACAGTAAACTTGATTAAGTATTTACCTCAGTTAATTATTTTTCCCCTAGGCTTAGCCTATTGCACCAACCCAGCCTATCTTGTTTGTTCGGTAGCCATATTCACACAACATACTCAAACCAGGATTGGTAAAAGACGAAGCAGCTACATTTTCATGACACTTGATTTAAGTATTTACCTCAGTTAATTATTTTTCCCTTAGGCTTAGCCTATTGCACCAACCCAGCCTATCTTGTTTGTTCAGTAGCCATATTCACACAACATACTCAAACCAGGATTGGTAAAAGACGAAGCAGCTGCATTTTCATGACACAGTAAACTTGATTAAGTATTTACCTCAGTTAATTATTTTTCCCCTAGGCTTAGCCTATTGCACCAACCCAGCCTATCTTGTTTGTTCAGTAACCATATTCACACAACATACTCAAACCAGGATTGGTAAAAGACGAAGCAGCTGCATTTTCGTGACACAGTAAACTTGATTAAGTATTTACCTCAGTTAATTATTTTTCCCTTAGGCTTAGCCTATTGCACCAACCCAGCCTATCTTGTTTGTTCAGTAACCATATTCACACAACATACTCAAACCAGGATTGGTAAAAGACGAAGCAGCTGCATTTTCATGACACAGTAAAGTTGATTAAGTATTTACCTCAGTTAATTATTTTTCCCTTAGGCTTAGCCTATTGCACCAATACTTGTTTGTTCAGTAGCCATATTCACACAACAGGCTCAAACCTGGATTAGTAAAAGACGGAGCAGCCAAGAACAGTTAGTATCTGAATTAGACTTTGGTTCCAGCTCTGCTCAGCGCCTTTCCAGGGACAAAACTCTCCCCAGTTTCGGGAAAAATCCCAGAAGCCGAAAAGACCCACTCCTAGCTTCACGTACCATGAAGACCCTGAAGGAGCAAGTCAACTCCGCTGCGGTAGCCATGAAAGGCCCCGTGGTAGTCTCTGGAGGCTTCGCACAGCACAGCTTGCCGGATCCGCTCAGTCGCTTCGGGCAGATACAAGGCACCTCCTGCCTCGGGTTTTTGCGTCATGTCTGTGCTGAGCAGGAGTTCTGGTTTGGTCTCTGAGGCCTCCAGAGAAGCCAGATCGTCTCCGTGAGAGAGACCGGTGGCAGTACAAGCTGGATCAGAAGGAAAAGAACAGATGGGCAGAAGCTCAACTGGCTAGAGAAAGAGATGGCTAGAATAGAATAGAATGGAATGGAATGGAATAAGAGATAATGGAATAGAATAGAATAGAATAGAATAGAATAGAATAGAATAGAATAGAATAGAATAGAATAGAATGGAATGGAATGGAATGGAATAGAATAGAATAGAATAGAATAGAATAGAATAGAATAGAATAGAATAGAATAGAATAGAATGGAATGGAATGGAATGGAATGGAATGGAATAGAATGGAATAGAATGGAATAGAATAGAATAGAAGAATGGAATGGAATAGAATAGAATAGAATAGAATAGAATGGAATGGAATAGAATAGAAGAATGGAATGGAATAGAATAGAATAATGGAATGGAATGGAATGGAATAGAATAGACTAGTCTAGACTAGACTAGACTAGAATAATGGAATGGAATGGAATGGAATGGAATGGAATGGAATGGAATAGAATAGAATAGAAGAATGGAATGGAATGGAATGGAATAGAATAGAAGAATGGAATGGAATGGAATGGAATAGAATAGAATAGAATAGAATAGAATAATGGAATGGAATGGAATGGAATAGAATAGACTAGTCTAGACTAGACTAGACTAGAATAATGGAATGGAATGGAATAGAATAGAAGTAGAGTAGAGTATAGAGTATAGAGTAGAGTAGAGTAGAGTAGAGTAGAGTAGAGTAGAGTAGAGTAGAGTAGAGTAGAATAACAGAGTTGGAAGGGACATTGGACGTCTTCTAATCCAACCCCTGCTCAGGCAGGAAACCCTATACCATTTCAGACAAATCGTTGTCCAGTCTTTTCTTAAAAACTTCCAGTGTTGGAGCATTCACAGCTTCGGGAGGCAGGATGTTCCACTGGTTAATTGTTCTCACTGTCAGGAAATTTCTCCTTAGTTCCAGGTTGCTTCTCTCCTTGATTAGTTTCCATCCATTGCTTTTTGTCCTGCCTTCAGGTGCTTTGGAGAATAGCTTGACTCCCTCTTCTTTGTGGCCACCCCTGAGATACTGGAACACCGTCGTGTCACCCCCAGTCCTTCTTTTCTTAAACTAGATGTACCCAATTTCTGCAACCATTCTTTAAATGTTTTAGTCTCCAGTCCCCTGATCATCTTTGTTGCTCTTCTCTGCACTCTTTCTAGAATCTAAACACCTTTTTTATAATATGGTGACCAGAACTGTGTGGCCTTACTAAGGCATTATAAAGTGCTATTAACATTGTATGTGATTTTGATTCTATCCCTCTGTTAATGCAGCCTAGAACTGTGTTGGCTTTTTTGGCAGCTGCAGCACACGGCTGGCTCCTATTCAACAGATTCAGTATTCAACAGATCAACAAAGATGATAAATGATCTGGAAGCTAAATCATATGAGCAACGTTTGAGGAAGCTAAGGTATGTCTAGTCTAGGGGTCTCCAAACTTAATAACTTTTAAGATGTGTGGTCTTCAACTCCTCCCAGGATGAGAAGGTGAAGTCTAATTTTGAGAGTTGAAGTCCACAAGTCTTAAAGTTGCCATGTTTGGAGACCCCAAGTTAGTCTAACAAAGAGAAGACTGGGGGGGGGGGACACATGATGGCTGTCTTCCAATACCTGAGGGGCTGTCACAGACGAGGGAATTGACTTAAATCTCCTAAGCACCTGAGAGCAAGAAAAAAAATAATGGATGGAAACTTATCAAGTTAAGCTAGAACCACAGTGAAACTTCCTGACAGTGACAACAATTAACCAGTGGAAGGATGTCCGAGCATGTGCTGAAGTAACCCAGGAGTAAATACAGTAAACAGTGGTTTGTATTAAATGGTGGTTTATATTACAATATCTACAAATATACTAGAAACAAAATATATATACATGATAATTCAGCAAACTCCAGTACACAGCAATTACAGCGGATATGGACGAGAGAGAACACAGCATCAAAAGCCTTCCTTTTTATTCTTCTTCTTCTTGTGCCATATTCGTTATCGGACGTTGGCGATCATGTTGGTGATCCTGTTTTTATCAGCAGCCGCACGAAAAAGTGCTGCTGAGTTTTTTCCCTTTTATACTCTTAAAGCAGTGTTTCTCAACCTTGACCATTTTAAGGCATGTGGACTTCAACTTCCAGAATTCCACAGCCAGCATTGCTGGCTGTGGAATTCTGGGAGTTGAAGTCCACATGCCTTAAAATAGTCAAGGTTGAGAAACACTGTCTTAAAGGGATACAGACACCTGCTGAGTCTTTCCTATCATTGCATTATTATATAAGCTGCTTAGCTATTAAATTATTATCCTGACAAAGGGCTTGCCTTCAGAATTTGTGGGTGCTCCATTACTGGAGATGTTCAAAAATAGGTTGGACAACCATTTGGCTGGGATGGTATAAGGTCTTTTGCCTTGAGTAAGGGGTTGGACTAGAACAGAGCTTTTCAACCTTTTCACCCATGGTACCACTTTTAGGATACGGCAACATCCGAGGACCACCAGTCACCTAGCAAGGTGTCAAAAACTTGACCAAAAAAAAAAAAAGGAAAAAAGTGATAAAGTACAAGTAGTCCTCGACTTACAACAGTTTGCTTAGTGACTGTTTGAAGTTACAATAGCATTGAAAAAAGTGCCCCCCAAGCCACAGCCGAGCAAGACACTTGCCTGTCCCCCCAGCGGTGCTCTTCCTCCTATCATTGTTGTGAGCATTTCTGTTGAGGATTGGCAGCGGGGGTGGGTGAGGGGGGTGTTTGGTTTTTACTCCCCCCGTCTGCTGGGTGGTTGCAGCAGGTTTTGGTCGCTTCACATGACCCTGGGACATTGTGACCGTCATAAATATGAATCAGTTGCCAAGCATCTGAATGTAAATCACAAGACGCTGGAGATGCTGCAACATTCCAGCTGATCAGCGCTTCTTCTGGGCTCAGCAGAAGCGCCAGGATCAGTGCTGCTTTCCACCTGGAGCTTGGTGCTGATCCTGGTGCTTCCACTGAGCGCTGACAGCTCCGAAGAAGCGCCAATCAGCTGGAAAGCAGCATTGATCCAGGTGCTTCCGCTGAGCCCCGACAGCCCTGCAGCTCCAGCCATCTCTCGCTCAGGCCTGTGCGGTGCTGCCACTGGTTCAGCTCATTCCCCTCCCCTGCTATCACTTTTCTAGGATGGTCGCGTATCACCTGCCAGGTGCCAATGTACCCCAGGTGGTACCCGTACCACTGGTTGAAAAGCCTTGGAGGCCTCTGAGGTCCCTTCCAGCCTTGGGGTTCGAGGTTCCATGGGAGATCCCACCCCCATCGGTGTCTTGGATCACAGCCCATCATGCCTGTTGGTTGGCCTTCATTTCCTACCTACCTTCTTTGGAGAAGGGGTCAAAGAGGGCTAATTCTTGGACCGATAAGAGGCAGTGAGAAGGTGAGGCGCTCTTGGCTCCTTCCTCGTCTTCCCCCCTGAAGGCAAAGAGGGCATCCAGATCCTCCTCTTGTTCCACAGTGTCAGAGGCCTCCTCTGTGGTAGAAGCAACAGTCAGCAGAAGCAGGAGCACAACTTCTTCTAAACTCCAAATCTATTAGGGCAGTGGTTCTCAACCTTTCTAATGCCGTGACCCCATAATACAGTTCCCCATGTTGTGGTGACCCCCAACCACTTATACATCACCGGGTGCCAGGGGCGTGGCCAAAGGGGGGGGAAAAACGGCGGACAGCCTTGTTTGGCGACCCCCGTGAAATGGTCGTTCGACTCCAAATGGGGTCCTGACCCACAGGTGGAGAACCACTGTATTAGGGACTGGCCACCTTAAGATCAGGTTCCCAAAGGGCTGCAGGCATGCAATTAATCGGACCAAAATTTTGGCAACTTGAAGCTGGCTGGGGGATTCTGGGAGTTGAGGTCCACCCATCTTACAAGGGGTCAAGATCTGAATTACAGACTGAACATTAGACTCGCCAAGCATTTTTCCAGGGATTTGCATCCCGCAAACCACAACAGCTGTAATCACACCCCACACTAAGTCAAAACTGAACAAACCACATTTTGGTTTAGGGCAGGGCTAGGCAACCTTGGCTCTTTTATGACTGGTGGACTTCAACTCCCAGAATTCCTGAGCCAGCATGGGGGGAACTGTGGCCCCTTCATGACTCGTGGACTTCAACTCCCAGAATTCCTGAGCCAGCGTGGCTCAGCTTGGAAACTTCTCCCTTTCCCCTCAGCGTGGCTGGCTCAGGAATTCTGGGAGTTGAAGTCCACCAGTCATAAAAGAGCCAAGGTTGCCTACCTCTGGTTTAGGGCAATCTTTGGACCTAACTATTGTGGTTTATTTACAGCTTGGGGCGAGATGCACACTCACTCCTAGCCTGCATATCTGGCAAGGGTTTCTAGTACTGTAGAGAGTAGGACAAGATTTGGAAATGAGCGATTACAACCTGTTTATCCCAACTGTGAGATGTAATCCCACACTATGATTGGTTAAGTCAGTAGAGTGTGAAGCTGCACAGAGAGTTATATGCTGGAAAGTATTCAGCCCAGCTTGTTCATTTGTTTGGCTTCTCTGGAAAGTGTGCACCTGGGCATGCACAGAATGCCTTCCTCTCCTCAAGGGGAGCATAATTGGTTTGGTCTGGTGGTTAAGGCACCAGGCTAAAAAATAAGACTGTGAGTTCAAGTCCTGCCTTAACCATGAAAGCCAGCTGGGTGACTTTGAACCAATCACTAGGAGATGGTGAATTCTAGTCCCGCCTTAGCCATGAAAGGCCACTGGGTGACCTTGGGCAAGTCACTTACTCTCTCAGTCCAGCCCACCTCACAGGGTTGTTGTTGTTGGGAAAATAAGAGGGGCAGGCATGTTGGGTTACAAATGACTCAAGGCATATTCACTGCCTTGAGTTAGGAAGGAAGAGAAAAAGATGGAAGGAAGGAAGGAAGGAAGGAAGGAAGGAAGGAAGGAAGGAAGGAAGGAAGGAAGGAAGGAAGGAAGGAAGGAAAAAAGATGAAGGAAAGAAGGAAGACAGAAAAAAGAAAAAAGGGAGAGAGAGGGAGGGAGGGAGGGAGGGAGGGAAGGAAGGAAGGAAGGAAGGAAGGAAAAAAAGGAAAAGGAAGGAAGGAAAAATGCTACTTTCGTTTTGGAATCCAGAACCTTAAGGGGGTACCTTGGTTCTCCATTTGGGGTTCAGAGACGCCATCTTTGCTGGCCACCTCTGGCTTTGGATCCAGCAGCCCATCCTCCTGAACCAGCCCCAGAGCCTCCTCGCCCTGTTCGACTCCTGTCGCAGGCACCGGGATGAGAGGGAGAGGCAGGGATGGCGACTCCCAGTGCCTGGGATAACTCTGCCCCTCTCCGCCCTGGAAGGACAAAGCAACCGCTGCTTTCCCACTCAACCGAGTCTCTGAATTTGCCGCCTTCTGCATTTGGGCACAAAAGGAGATCAAAGCTGTCCTCAACTTACGACTGTAGTTGAGCCTGGAATTCCCATCCTAAGCCATTGTGGTTGACGTCATGTCGCCAGACCTGATTTTTTGGAAAGTGTTTTGCAGTGGTCATTAAGTGAATGCTGTGGTTGTTAAGTGAATCCACTTCCTGCAATGTTTTCTTTCTTTCTTTTTTTTTTTGCAGGAAAGCGGACATCAATGCTGGAAACCGGCAAAAAAAAAAAAAAAAAGATGCATATTGGCTTGGTTAAGCAGTGTTTTTATAGAAAATTTAATTGATGTATCAGCGCGTTTGATCACATCAAACCGTATCATGGTTTTAATGCTCAGGTAACTTTAAGAATTCCCTTGAAACTGTGTGCGCTTCGGTTCCCCCAGGGGTATTCTGGGAGTTGAAGTCCACATACTTTAGGGTTAATCAGACTGGAACAAAACACTTGGTTTAAGCTCATGCAATGCAAGATGCCCAAACAAGCTGGGATCCTGAACCGCAAACCTGGTCTAAATCGTAGTCTGGCTATTTGTGATGGATCCCAACAGTCGGTCCCCTGGATCTAACAGTCCAGTAATCAACAGTTCCCATCTGTGGATTCTACTGTCCAACTGGCTTTACTGCGACAAGAATCGGAGATTATTTGTTTGTTTGTTATTTGGGATTACATGTGATCCTCAATTTATACCGTATATTCCGGTGTATAAGACGACTTTCGAGAGCGTTGAAACAGCCTCCGAACTTGGGGGTCGTCTTATACGCTGAGTCGTCTTATAGCCGGAAATAAGGTAGTTTCTGGCGTATAAGACGACTTTCTAGGCGTGCGACTTGGCGTTGATCGTCTTATATGCCGGAAATAACGTAGTTTCTGGCGTATAAGACGACTTTCTAGGTATGCAACTTGGCATCGATCGTCTTGCGACACGGTGTCGATCGTCTTGCGACCTGGCGTCAAACTAGGGGGTCGTCTTATACGCCGGGTCGCCCTATACGGTAACAGTTCACTTAGTGACCGTTCAAAGTTACAACGGCACTGAAAAGTGACTTTTGACCATTTTTCAGACTTATGACCGTTGCAGCATCCCCCTGATCACGTGATTTACATTCAGCTGCTTGACAACCGACTCGTATTTGATGCTTGCAGTGTCCCTGAGCCACGTGATTCTCTTTTGCGACTTTCTGACAAGCGAAGTCAACGGGGAAGCCAGATTCACTTAACTGTGTTACTAATTTAACAACTGCAGTGGTTTATTCTGAAGGGAACTTAAAATCCAGGCAAGAGATGGAAAATCAGGGCATCGATTTAACATGGTGGTCACATTTACAAATGCAAGTCAGACATGACAAAGATATTAAACAGTATGGATTTTATAAAGAGCAGACTGTGTTTGATCAGACATAACTAACTTCTGATGAAAAGTTAATTAAAAAATGTGTAATTTCTTATTAAATCTCAAAATGGAAGATGAACAAGTAAAAGAGACAATGATAGTATGGGCAAAGAATTTTGGATATAATATAGATTTGGAGAAGTGGCAAAGTTTGTGGGAAAGAAACTATAAATTGACAATGTCAACTTCATATAAAGAAAACTTATATAAAATGTACTATAGATGGCACTTGTCACCAACAAGATTAGCAAAAAGGTTTAAAAATATGTCAGAGAAATGTTGGAAATGTAAACACAAACCAAGTACTTATTATCATATGTGGTGGACATGTGTTAAAGCAAGGAGATATTGGATAACAATCCACACTTGATTAGAAAAAATGTTAGAGAAACACATAGACTATAAACTAGGTATAATGCCAGAAAAACGTGATAAGCAAAGTACAGATTTGATTCTACATATGATAACAGCAGCAAGAATTTTATTTGCACAATATTGGAAGAATGAAGCAATATCACCAGAAGAAATATTTAAAAAAAAACTAGGCTGTGCGGAAATGGACAGACTTACTTTAAGGTTGAAAAAAAAAAGAAGAAACAGAATATTTTCAAATTTGGGGCCTATTTTATCAATGGTTAGAGAAAAGATTTAGGGATTAGGAATTTAATTTGTATTAGTGAATAAGATACTCAGATAACACATTCTGTTGACTGGTTACTATTGAATTCTGTTAAAAAAATAATCAATAAACTTTATAAAAAAACAACTGCAGTGATTCACTTAACAACTGGGACAAGGAAGGTTGAAAAATGGGACAAAACTCACTTAACAAATGTCTCGCTTAGCAACATAAATGTTGGGCTCCACTGTGGACATAGGTTGAGGACCATCTCTATTTATTATTAAATCTATTTGTCACCCATCTCACATCCAGTGACTCTTGACGGCTTAGACCAGGGGTAGGCAACCTTGGCTGTTTTATGACTCGTGGACTTCAATACCCAGAATTCCTGAACCAGCCATGCTGGCTCAGGAATTCTGGGAGTTGAAGTCCACGAGTCACAAAACAGCCAAGGTTGCCTACCCCTGGCTTAGAGCATCAAAAGATTCAGGATTAAGGACCGCAGTAAACTTTGCCACCCAATCCGTGGCCCCTCCACACTCAAAGCAGGGCCCTTGGCAAACCACGATTGCGCAATGCACAGTCAGCCCCTCGCTTTCCCCACCCTTGTGGCCCTTGTTCACTGGATTGCCACAATCTAAAGCAGTGGTTCTCAACCTGTGGGTCGGGACCCCATTTGGGGTCGAACGACCATTTCACGGGGGTCGCCAAACAACGCAGTCCGCCATTTTTTTTCCCCTTTTCCTTAGCTGTGCTACTCCTTTTTATTCTATTGGCTTTTGAAAGCCAATAGAATAGACTCTCTTGAATAGAGTCTAATTCTCTTGGCTTTCAAAAGCCAATAGGAATTGTCCAGGCTGTCTCTGCCCTGCTGAGCCCGCCAAAAGTCCCCTTCTGCAAACGGTGCTGCACCAGTTGAGTAGTCCTCGACTTACGACCAGTTGAGTAGTCCTCGACTTACGACCGGTTGGGGGTCGCGGCATTAAAAAGGTTGAGAACCACTGCTCTAAAGAGAAACGCAGAATAAATAAATGAAGGTACCCGGAAGAACTCCTTCAGCTGGGGGCTGTTATTTAAGGCCGGGATGTGGACAGTGAAGCACAACATGTCTTCCGCCGCCTTCCTCCGCTCTTCAATCACCTCAGGGTCAAACCGGCCTGCGGAAGGTTGGGGAGCAACGTTTTAAGGGTGCAAGGAAGCCCAAGGACCCTAATTCCCAACCAATGAGGTCAACGGGAGAGACAAGTCACCTCCTGGGGTGCGGGATTCCTAATGGCTGGGGATTAGCGGCACTGTAATGCCTGAAAAAAAAAGTCGATTGGGGAAAGAGGGAGCTGAACCCCGAAAATCTGGTGATTTCATTTTTCCCAGGGCTGCAAAGCTGAACAAGGTCGAGGACTCACCAAAGACCTGCGCTCGCGGGAAAGCCGGAAAATCTTCCATGCGACGGAAGAGGTTGCGATGGGTGTAAGCCAAATCTGCGTGCAGCTTCTTAAAGTCGCTGTACCTCTTCCAGACCACGATCTGTCGGATGGAAGCGAGGGAGAGAGTCAGACAACCGAGAATTCGTGACTAGGCTAGCTTTCTCCAGGCAGGGACTCCCTGCATATCTGAAGGTATTGGTGCAATATTTCTCGATGTTGGCGATTTTCAGATGGATGGACTTCAACTCCCAGAATTCCCCAGCTAGCCATGTTGGCTGTGGAATTCTGGGAGTTGAAGTCCATCCATGCTGGCTGTGGAATTCTGGGAGTTGAAGTCCATCCATGCTGGCTGTGGAATTCTGGGAGTTGAAGTCCACTCATCTTCCAAGTTGCCAAGATTGAGGAACACTACTATCGTGCATTTCTACCCCTTTCCCTTAGGTATAGAGCCTCCCTTTCAACAATCTACCTCACAGGGTTGTTGTGATGGAAGAAAAAGTACATAGCATAATAAGGTTGGAAGAGACCTTGGAAGAATAACAGACCAGAATAACAGAATTGGAAGGGACCTTGCAGATCCTCTAGCACAGTGGTTCTCTACCTGTGGGTCGGGACCCCATTTGGGGTCGAACGACCATTTCACAGGGGTCGCCAAACAACGCAGTCTGCCATTTTTTCCCCCTTTTCCTTAGCTGTGCTGCTCCCTTTTATTCTATTGGCTTTTGAAAGCCAATAGAATAGACTCTCTTGAATAGAGTCTAATTCTATTGGCTTTCAAAAGCCAATAGGAATTGTCCATGCTGTCTCTGCCCTGCTGAGCCCGCCAAAAGTCCCATTCTGCAAACGGTGCTGCACCAGTTGAGTAGTCCTCGACTTACGACCGGTTGGAGATCGCGGCATTAAAAAGGTTGAGAACCACTGCTGTAGTCCAACCCCCTGCTCAAGCAGGAGAGCATTTTAGACAAATGGCTGTCCAATCTCTGCTTGAAAACCTCCTGTGATGGAGCACCCACAACTTCCAGAAAGAAGCCATTCCACTGGTTGATTGTTCTCTGTGAGTCAACTGAACAGAGAACATGATCATAAAACATGGAAAAGGGAGAAGCCAACTATACGCTTTCTTAGTGGCAGATAAGGCCAGTAGATTAACTAATACGTGTATTTACCCCGTGCCAATCTGCACAGGAAATATCTCCTACTAGGACAGTAACTGCTTTGTTCTTAGAATGCATCATTCTTGCTCACATTCAGTCACTTGACTTTTTGTAAAATCTGCTTTTCTCTCTTTTAAGACGGGCCTTTGGGACGTTTATGGGTTCTGTGGGCTGAGAGAAGCAGAGGCATCAACTTCCCTTGTAAGATGTTACTTGGGAAATCAATAGAAATAAAGCCAGGGCATTGTCTCCTGCAGTAGGCTGTGAAACTGACTAGGACACATTGTGGAACCGGGTAGATAAAGGCTTCTCCCCAGATCAGGCTGGGAAGTTGCCTAAAAAAGAGAAGGATTTCATCAAATGCACAGGAGGAAAGAAAGGATGTTTACCAGAAGAAAATCAGACTAAATGCAGCAAAATGTTCATTTTGGACAGCTTAATTTCTACTTCCCAATCAAGCCTCCTATCTTGAGATCTCCTAGTGGTCTCCCATTCAACCAGGTTCACACTCTGTTTAATTTTCTGGCTCATCAAGGCAAGCTAAGTGCTACCTCCTGCTGTGACATTAATAGTGCATTAGCCGAATTTAGTAATATAATTGCTAAAATACTGTAATGAGACATATGTGCCACTAAACCAGAGATTATTAAAATAATGGTTTACCAAAATGACTGATTTAGCATTCATACATCATGAACGATAAAGTATCTCATCACAGCATATTCACACATTAGGGTTACCCAGCTTAGTGTATACATCATACTAAACTGATTAAAGTTAATCGTGGTTAGGGGTTTTTTTGGCTCATTGCTGACTGAGGCAAAAGCTTGTTTCACTAGTCAATGGTTTATTATGTTCACGCAACCTATTCAACCTCTTTCCTGAGTGAATCTGCTGTGTTGATTGATCCATAAGTTTATTAACTTTCCATATAGGCTAATCCTCAAGTAAGCTCCATCACTGGAGATTTTTAAGAAGACATTAGATAGCCATTTGTCCAGGAAAGTATAAGGCAGAGGGTCTTCAAACTTGGCCCTTTTATGACTTGTGGACTTCAACTCCCAGAATTCCTTAGCCAGGCAAGCTAGCTGACAAATTCTGGGAGTTGAAGTCCACAAGTTATAAAAGGGCCAAGTTTGAAGACCCCTGGTATAAGGTTGGACTAGAAGACCTCCAAGTTCCCTTCCAACTCTATTATTTTGTTACAAGCAGTCCTCAACATACAACAGTTCCTTTAGTGCAGTGTTTCTCAACCTTGACAATTTTAAGGCATGTGGACTTCAACTCCCAGAATTCCACAGCCAGCAATGCTGGCTGTGGAATTCTGGGAATTGAAGTCCACATGCCTTAAAATTGTCAAGGTTGAGAAACACTGCTTTAGTGACTATTCAAAGTTACAACCCTGAAAAAAGTCGTAAGTCGAGGACTACCTGCGTTCTGTTAACCAAGATTCATATTCATGAAGACGAGCAAGTTGCGGGGATGCAGCAGAGATTGGCAACTGACCTGGGTCAGTGTCCTAGGAGAATTGGCACCACCAGGCTGCTTGAGACATCAGCTAAAGGTGTTGTTGTGTGAGAATCCAGCCACTAAGCCCCTTCACCAACCCACCCCGATCTTAGGACCATGTGTTGTGTGAAAGGTTTTATCTTCCCTTCCTTGGCCAGGCTGGGTCCACGTACCTCCTTGATGTCATCTGGATTCACCTTTGAGACAAACTGGAAGGAAAGAGATAACAGGAGGTGAACGTCAATTGGCGCCTTGCCAATCCCAGGAATGGCAGAGGCTGGTGGGGGGGGGGGGAAGAGCAGGATGCCAGCTCAAGGCCAGCTCCCTCTTGCATGTCCAGATGTTCTCTGCCCCCTCCCAGCAATTGCAGCCTGGGGGCAGAGACCCCCCCTTAGAGTGCAGTACTGTAGGCCACTTTAGCTGACTGTGTTCAGCAGGTCAGCGGTTCAAATCTCACCAGCTCAAGGTTGACTCAGCCTTCCATCCTTCCGGGGTAGGTCAAATGAGGACCCAGATTGTTGGGGGCAATTGCTTACTGGTGTACACCGCTTAGAGAGTGCTCGCACTTAAAGCGGTATACAAGTCTCATAAATAAATAAATAAATAAATAGAATAATGGAATGAAGAATAGAATAGAATAGAATAGAATAGAATAGAATAGAATAGAGCCGAGGTGGCGCAGCCGTTAGAGTGCAGTACTGCAGGCCACTTTAGCTGACTGTGTTCAGCAGGTCAGCGGTTCAAATCTCACCGGCTCAAGGTTGACTCAGCCTTCCATCCTTCCGGGGTAGGTAAAATGAGGACCCAGATTGTTGGGGGCAATGTAATATATATATATATATATATATATATATATATATATATATATATATATATATACATACACATTGCTTACTGGTGTACACCGCTTAGAGAATGCTTGCACTTAAAGCGGTATATAAGTCTCATCAATAAATAAATAAATAAATAAATAAATAAATAAATAAATAGAATAATGGAGTGAAGAATAGAATAGAATAGAATAGAATAGAATAGAATAGAATAGAATAGAATAGAATAGAATAGAGCCGAGGTGGTGCAGCCGTTAGAGTGCAGTACTGCAGGCCACTTTAGCTGACTGTGTTCAGCAGGTCAGTGGTTCAAATCCCACCGGCTCAAGGTTGACTCAGCCTTCCACCCTTCTGGAGTAGGTCAAATGAGGACCCAGATTGTTGGGGGCAATGTAAATATATATATATATATATATATATATATATATATATATATATATATATACACACATACATTGCTTACTGGTGTACACCGCTTAGAGAATGCTTGCACTTAAAGCGGTATATAAGTCTCATAAATAAATAAATAAATAAATCTTCCCCAGACCTATCAACTGGCAGCCCCATTGCCCCCCCCCAGTACCTTTGCATTACACACCCGCATACACAACACATAGAGGAGGGTGATAGCACGGCAATACCACGCCTCTGCCAAGGGGCAGGCTGGGGAGGGAGGCAGGGGGAGAAGCAGCCCCCCACCCCCTTTGCAAAAAAGAAAAGCAGAAGGGGGGGGGAAACCAAGCTCCTGAAACGCCCGCTTGGCTTCTCCTGCTCCACTGGCTGCACCCGCCCTTGCATGGGTCTTGGGGGAGGAGAGCAACCCCGGGGTTTCCTCCCCACTCCCCCGCCGGGCCTGGAGGGGGGGGGCCTGGAAACTCTCTTTGCAACTCCTTTCTCACTTTGGCCGTGACTTTGTACTCCGTGTAGCCTTTCGGGTGGGCGCGGGGGTCGCTGACCGCGTACGACCGGTGAAACTCCTCCTTCGCCCGACGGGACATCCCGGCGCCTTTTTCGGCGTCGCGGCCCCTTTAAATCCAGGACCGCGGCCGGAAGGGAGACAGTCCGCGCGCGACCGCCGGGGACCCTCCCGCAGGGCGCATGCGCATGCGCAGCCCCTTTCCCTGCCCGGCGGCCGCTCCAGGGAGCGTCTGCAAAGGGCAGTCCTGGGAGTTCGGCGTTTAGGGATCGTGGGCGATGCTCCCAAGTCACAAAAAGCGAACGAGGATCGGGGTTTTGTTTTTTTTCCCCTCCAATCCGGCGCCCATCAGGGACCTTGCACCCACCGCTCCCCGAATCCCAAAGCAGGTGGGAAACTGAAGTGCCATCTGTCAGAAATGGTGTAGGATCTCCTGCTTGGGCATGGGGATTGGACTAGATGACCTCGACGGTCCCTTCCAACTCTGTTATTCTATTCTACTCTATTCTATTCTGCATTCTATTCTATTCATTATTCCATATTTTCTTTTCTACTTTATTCTGTTCTGCATTCTATTCTATTCATTATTCCATATTTTCTTTTCTACTCTATTCTGTTCTGCATTCTATTCTATTCATTATTCCATATTTTCTTTTCTACTCTATTCTGTTCTGCATTCTATTCTATTCATTATTCCATATTTTCTTTTCTACTCTATTCTGTTCTGCATTCTATTCTATTCATTATTCCATATTTTCTTTTCTACTTTATTCTGTTCTGCATTCTATTCTATTCATTATTCCATATTTTCTTTTCTACTTTATTCTGTTCTGCATTCTATTCTATTCATTATTCCATATTTTCTTTTCTACTCTATTCTATTCTATTCATTATTCCATATTTTCTTTTCTACTTTATTCTATTCTGCATTCTATTCTATTCATTATTCCATTCCATATTTTCTTTTCTATTCTGTTCTCTTCTCTTCTACTTCCATTCTTTCTACTCTACATTCTATTCTATTCTCTTCCATTCCATTCTAATTATTCTAGTCTACCTGGGAAATTGGAATTTCCACCTGCATCTAGAACTGCGTTTTTAAAAGTTTAACCTGGGGGGGCGGTGACTTCAACTCCCAGAATTCCCCAGCCAGCATGCCCAGATTGGGGAAGGGGGGCAGGATACAAATCTTGAAAATAAGTAAATACAGATCATCCTTGATTTATGACCGCAATGGAGCCCAAAATTTTTGTGGCTAAGTAAGGCAAGTTTAGTGAGCTTTGCCCATTTTACGACCTTTCTTGCCACAGTTGTTAAGTGAATCACTACAGTTGTTAAATTAGTAACACGGTTGTTAAGCAAATCTGGCTTCCCCATTGACTTTGCTCATCAGAAGGTCGCAAAAGGGGATCACGTAACCATGGGACACTGCAACCGTTATAAATATGAGTCAATTGCCAGGCACCTGATTTTTGAACACATGACCTCAGGGATGCTGCAGTGGTTTTATGAAAAACGGTCATAAGGCATTTTCTTCAGTGGAATGGTCACTAAGTGAATTGTTGTAAGTCAAGGACTATCTATGCCAAACCCACTGTGGAAGATGTGGGTCACCCCATGCTTGCTTACGGAATTCTGGGCGTTGAAGTCCACCCATCTTCAAGTTGAGAAACACCATCTAGAGTTTGCCAAGTTGGAAAAAGCTGCTCTATTCCAACCTGCACCCAGATCTCTTTTTTTTTTAAGGGATGGGGGAATTTCTTTTGAAATTGAAAATATGTTTTCGTGCTCCTGGGATTTAATAAGCGGATTTGTTTCCCTCTCCAAAGTAGGATTATGATTATTTCAATGTTTTTAAGAACTTGGGGATGGGGACAGTTATGCAACACGGAAAAGATTGTTTTTACAACAATAAATAAAGCAAAATTATGAAATCCACATGCTGGCCCTCATATTAAAATAAAAAATAAACAAACTGGTCAGCTGGCTCATGCAAATGAAATTCTAAGTGCAGAAGCTATTCCCAGCAATTTTTCTGGTTAAAAAAAAGAAATACATGCTGGATTTGAATCTGGTTTAAAGTTTCATCCTCTCTCCTAAATATGGGTGGAATTCCTGCTTCTTCCAAGGATGCGCAATCAACCCATTTTTGAACTAGAGACCAAGTTGGTCAGCTTTGCATCAGAGACCTAACCACAAAAGAACTAACCAACTTAAGAAACAACCAAATTTCAATGTTAAGGAAACTAATTTGATGTTGAATTTAATAACAGCAGCAAGGTTGTTGGTAGGGCAATATTGGAAGAAGGATTGTTTGCCTACTATAGAAGAATGTATGCTTAAAGTGTCAAATTTAGCAGAAATGGCTAAGATTTCTGCTTATTTGAAGGATTATTCACAAGAACGATACATTTCGGTTTGGAGAAGATGGATAGATTATATTCAGAATATGGGACTAAAAAGTTCCATTTATTTTATGAATAAATTATTGAATATTATTATTGTTATTATTATTAATAGTTTAGTGTAGTGGAATTTTTATTATATTGTATTGTTTATAAATTGGGATTTTAATTCGATTATATGATAAAGTTTATTTGTTAATTGTTTACTTTGTGTTAAAAGAGAGCAGCAAAGTAAAATTGTTTACTTAAAATAAACAAATATAAAATGCATTATATTTGTTTATTTACATAGTTGGTTAATGATAGTTAGATTATGATTATTATATTTGTTACCCTGTATTCAGCTTTGGGAAGTGGGGGAGGGGGGAGGGGGTACGGGGGGTGGGTTTGGGGTATATTTTGTAATTTTTGTAAAACTTTTCAATAAAAAAAGAAGAAGAAAGAAACAACCAAGTTTTGAGGAGCATGAATCATTCCCAAACCACTTGTGGGAACACAGCCCAACCTGATTTAAGCACGTGCACACCTTGAATCCAGGACAGCAGACAGATCTCTCTTCTTCACCCAGTCGCACACAAGCTGACACCAAAATTCCCCGACTCTCTTTAAAACAGCCACAGCTTTATTGGTCTGCTTTTAACACAATCCCGTGCGGAGAACTAAAGGTAGCAAAGTACCATTGGTTTGCCCCCCCCCACCTCCAGCTGTCCCCTGCCACAGGACTGATGCCACTCACTTTTGCACTGGCCATTGTTTCAATTAGGCCCAGATCCAGGGTGAAAGACGGGCCATTGGTCAAAATGCAGTCACTAAATCTGAGTTTTTCAACCTCGGCCTCTGGAAGATGGGTGGACTTCAACTCGCAGAATTCTGGGAGTTGAAGTCCACCCATTTTCCAGCAGCCGAGGTTGAAAAACACTGCTAGATTCTCTCAGTCTGCAGTGAATATCCGGCTTGAGATGTCATCCAACAGCCAATCAATGCCCACCAGTAGATTTTCCCCGGTGTAAGCACTGCAACCTCGGATGCACCAATGGTGGGTCTGGATACTGTCGAGGTCCAGGGCCTGGAGAGGAAGCAAAGGGGGGGAAAATCAGAAAATTCCCCTTCCGCGTAAAGGTGGCAAAGATCTGAGGAGGCCAGGGACCCCTCCCAAGCATCAAAAGGGGGCCTAGGGACTTCAAAGAGGTGAAAAAAGGGCAAGATGGTGGAGAAATGAGCCATGCAAGGCTTAAAATGCAGTTCTGCCTGTGCCATCTTGACTTTTTTGACCTGTTTGCCCCTCTGGGTAAGTGGATTGTTCCCTGGACTTTGGGAAGAGGTGGGGGCTCTCCTTTGGAGGGGGCAAAATGGGAAATTTAGTGGGGAAAAAAACTAAGCCGCCCAGAATTAACTTGAGGCAAGATAGGGGGCCTATAAATTTTATAAACAAATAAAGAGCTGAGTTGTGGCTTCTTATACTGGAGCAGGATGGGACAATGCGGTATTTTATAAATAAAACGAGCCACTGATGATTTTATATTGTTTATAACCCATTTTACGGCTAACGGATGTTGGAAGAGAGACTTTGTGTTGTTTGTCAGTTCTCTGACAGGGAATCCTTACAACCACTTTGACCGTTCAAAGTTACAAGAGCAATGAAAAAGTGACTTATGACCATTTGTCGCATTTGTGACCGTTGCATGGTCACGTGATCAAAATTCAGACCCGTGGTTCTCAACCTGTGGGTCGGGATCCCATTTGGGGTCGAATGACCATTTCACGGGGGTCGCCAAACAACGCAGTCCGCCATTTTTCGCCCCCTTTTCCTTAGCTGTGCTCCTCCCTTTTATTCTATTGGCTTTCGAATAGAGTCTAATTCTATTGGCTTTCCAAAGCCAATAGGAATTGTCCAGGCTGGACAGGAATTGTCCAGCCCGCCAAAAGCCCCATTCTGCAAACGGTGCGGCACCAGTTGAGTAGTCCTTGACTTACGACCGGTTGAGTAGTCCTTGACTTACGACCGGTTGGGGGTCGAGGCATTAAAAAGGTTGAGAACCACTGGTTTAGAAGCAAATGCTTTTTTCATCCCACTTAAGAATTGTTACTAGGGGGAAAAAAAATGCAGAATTTCTCTGTTCCGCTCAGTGTCCAGTTTTAAAACTCAGCTAAGTTTTAGCTGCCGCCTCTTTCAATTCAGAACCTTACGGCAGAGTTGCTCAACCTTGGCACTTGGAGATGGGTGGACTTCAACTCCCAAAATTCCCCAGCCAGCTCTGCTGGCTGGGGAATTCTGGGAGTTGAAATCCACCCATCTCCAAGTGCCTAAGGTTGAGAAAAACTGCCCAAGGGATGCTCGCCAGAAGCCCAATGATCGTGGTTGCCCTTGCAACAGGAAAGGGGACAAACAAATTTAATAAATACACAAAGAAACAAACTGCCAAGGTTCTTACCTCCTGGATGGCGCTGGGACTTAACGCACCTGGCAGGTCCTGCTTATTCGCAAAGATGAGAAGTGTGGCACCAGCCAAACGCTGCACAAAGGGAGAGAAAAACTAACAAATACACCCAATTTTCTCACTCAACCTAACGGCTTCCGAAGCTAACAATAGGGGGTCAGCCCACCAAACGCCAATTTGGGGAATTGGAGTCCTAAGAAAAGGAATCCGGGGTGGGGCAGCCTGGTCAATTCTTCTCCTGGACCGAGGAGAGAGGACGAAGCATTGTTGAGGAAACGTGGTCATTTTAAGATGGGTGGACTTCAAGTCCCAGAATTCCTCAGCTGGCATAGAAGGTAGAGCAGTTCCCAGCCTTGCTAAGTCGGGCCACAATAGAGCAATAGCCCAATCCCAAATTGGTTTCCTCGATGGGGTCTCAGCAGATGCTCAGCCGTGCTAGAGTTGGTTAAGACGGGATGGGAGACCACAGGGAGATCATGGAGGTAGCGACTACATTGCCAAGAAGATTATTTTTTTTATATATTTATTTGTATCTCGCCTTTATTCTGTTTTGCAAATAAACCAAGATGGCAAACATATCCAACTTTTCTTCCTCCTGTTTTCCCCACAACAACAACCCAAGGCTGGGCTGAGAGCGAGTAACTGGCCCATAGTCCCCCAGTTCTAGTCCTGATTAAGGCAGGACTAGAACTCACCATCTCCTGGTGATTGGCCCAAAGTCACCCTGACGGCTTTCACGATTAAGGCGGGACAAAACTGGTTATAAATATAAATTACACTATATATATATATATATATATATATATATATATATATATATATATATATATATATATATATTCTGAGGTTTTCGCGGGTATTTGTATGTAGGTCTTTGGTTGTTTGGGTTTTCTCCCACGTAAAATTGGAAGTGTCTTGGCGACGTTTCGACGAAGTCCCATTCGTCATCTTCAGGCTGGTGTTTTCAGCTTCGTGCTTCGAGCACCCATCATTGCTGCTCGAAGCACGAAGCTGAAAACACCAGCCTGAAGATGACGAATGGGACTTCGTCGAAACGTCGCCAAGACACTTCCAATTTTACGCGAACAACCAAAGACCTACATACATACATACATACATACATACATATATATATATATTATATATAGTGACTAGGAGTCAAGGAATTCTGGGAGTTGACGTCCACTGCTTCAGATGTTTGGGGAACCAGCCACCGGATTCCCAGAATCCTCTCTCCCTACCAAGGCATTTTGGGAGTGGGCGTCTCCAAGATCCCATTCCAGAGGAGGCCGCCCCCTCCCTCTCTCCAGCAGAGGCAGCCCACCTCTTCCACCAGGAGGGTCTCCAGCTCCTTCTTGCAGTCTTCCATCCGCTGATGGTCGGCGCTATCCACCACCCAGATGAGCCCGTCGGTGCTCTCAAAATAGTTGCGCCAGTAGGAGCGCAGGGACTTCTGGCCCCCCACGTCCCAGATATTCAGCTTGAACCTGCGGGAGGGAGGGAGAGAAAGAGACAAGGCAGAGGTGGGAGAGCCAGACTGGGGAGGGGGAAGTATGGAGGAGGAGGACGGGGTGGGGGATCCTCACCCGCGATGCTCCAGGGTCTTGATGTTGAAGCCCAGCGTGGGCGAGATGGTGTCAATCTCGTCTCCATTGAACTTTTTCAAGATGGTGGTTTTGCCGGCGTTGTCCAGGCCCCTCGGGGCAGTCCGAGTCAAGGGTAAGCCGTAAGCAACAGTGTTAAAAGCAGGGCAGCATTAGAGGAAGGTTCACGCTCCTGGCAAAGGAAAACCGCATGGGAATCCCTAGCGCCAGGGGTAGGCAACCTCGGCTCTTTTATGACTCATGGACTTCAACTCCCAGCATTCCTGAGCCAGCATAGCTTCAACTCCCAGAATTCCTGAGCCAGCATAGCTTCAACTCCCAGAATTCCTGAGCCAGCATAACTTCATCTCCCAGAATTCCTGAGCCAGCATAGCTTCAACTCCCAGAATTCCTGAGCCAGCATAGCATAGCATTGCCTAGCCCTGCCCTAGCCACTACTGCCAGTTCCCCCAAAGCATTTCTGTGCCCCTAAACGTAAAGGGCTATGTCTGCCTAGGAAGCACAGAGCAGGCAGGGACTTGATTCCCCAAGCCCTCTGCCCATGCTCAAGGGCACTCTTGACCAGGCAAGTTGAGAATGGGATGGGAACGCTCCCTGGGGAAGGAGCGCAGCCCAAAGCAAGCTCCTCTTTCCTGGGATGCAAAGACAAGGAATTCCCCCCCCCGCCGCCTTTCCCAACTCAACCCACCCCACCCACCGCCTCTTCCCGGTTTCCCCCGCGCCTCCTTTTTCCTCGCGGAAGGATACAGCATCAGCAGGCGCAGCTCCCGCTCCTTCTGTCGCATCTTCTTCAAGATGCTCAGCAGCCCCATCGCCCGCGCGGAAGCTTCGCTCGCGCTCCGCCCTTTGCCGGGATGCCGCGCGCGAGCGCGCGCGACTCCGCCACTCAGAACTTCCGCCTCCGCCAATCAGGAAGGTCGGGGGGCGGTCCCGGCTGTAGGGGACTATTAGAGGAGGAAATGCATCTATACTTCCGGATCTCCTTCGCAATTTTGCTGGGTCCTGCACGGCAGCCAGCAGAGTGGCAGCGAGGGGACTTTAATGAGTCAGCACAGAGCTGGAAGGGACCTTGGAGGTCATCTAGTCCAACCCCCCTGCTCAAGCAGGAGACTCTTATACCATTTCCAAACAGGTGGCTAGTCTTCCGACGCTTTGGTGCTTTAGGGCCCCTTTCACTTACATAAAAGGCTTTTACTTGGTGGAAAAGCAATTGTATAAGATGCACAAGGTTGTGTTGAGACTGTGTAGATGGCAGCTAAGAGACTTAACAAAATGGTAAGAGTTGGAAAGGACCTTGGAGATTTTCTAGTCCAACCTCCTGCACAAACAGGAGAACCAATGCTTTGTGAGAGCTGTTGTGCGTTTTATGTGGTTACTGCCTGGGTCAGAATACAGAATAACAGAGTTGGAAGGGACCTTGGAGGTCATCTAGTCCAACCCGCTGCTCAAGCAGTAGATCCTGTACCGTTCCAGATAAGTGGTTGTCCAGTCTCTTCTCAACAGCCTCCAGTGAACTTCTGAAGGCCAGCTGTTCCACTGTTGGATTGTTCTCATTATTAGGAAATTTATCCTTATTTCTAAGTTATTTCTAGGGCAGTGGTGGCGAACCTATGGCACGGGTGCCAGAGGCGGCACTCAGAGCCCTCTCTGTGGGCACGCGCACCATCGCCCCAGTCCTAGGCCTTCAGCTGGGTTTTATAAAACCTTTTCGCTTTAGGCCTCTGCCGCCATGTGCAAAAAAAAAAAGATTCAATCAGTCAATTTCAACTTCTCGTGGGAAAGAAGATCTTGCAAAGTTGGAATTGATTGATTGAACTTTTTAGTCTGTGTGCCGTTACCACAGCCACGCCTACCCCACTGGCCACACCCACCCAGTGGGCCACACCCACCCAGCACTCAACGATGCATAAGTGGGTTTTGGGTTGCATTGCTGGCTGTGGAATCCTGGGAGTTGAAGTCCACATGCCTTAAAATTGTCAAGGTTGAGAAACACTGCTGTATTCAGATGCATCCCCTTACTTTCAAGGGTATATTTCTCAGCATTATTTTGGATTTTATCACATTTGATTGATGGGGTCTTAGCTTGTCTACAGTCTGTTCTCTCTGCCAATCTGGGCCCTGCCTATTGCCTCCCATTCTCAAGGACAGATTGATTGATACAGCAGCCACTAATAATTTGAATGTGAGATGCTCAACGGAGTCATTGCCCTAAATTGAGTCTCTCGGCTATCCTGGTCTTTTGTTGCCTTTCGGATGTGCTTGTTGGAAATGCTGGCAACTGCAGGAGCCCACCTGTGGAGTGTGTCAACAGAGGATGCCTGCACCATACAGAGCCAATTGTTCCCCTTTTGATGAATGCAAGAAACCAGACGTAAATAGGGTATTTATTTAATTTATCACATTTTAAAACACTCATCTTCTTCCTTTAGGGAAAAAATAAATATTCCAGAGAAAGGAGACTCTGAATACTGAAGCTGTCTCTCTCAAAGGTGGTTTTGTTCCATAAAAAAAAAACTGAGGCAGAGTGTTCCAGTGGCTAGTAAAAAAATCACAACACAGACTCCTCAAACGCCACTTGTGTGAAGTGTTGAATAGCATCAAAGGTTTGAATAACTAGAATTGGAATGGACCTTGGAGGTCATCTAGTCCAACCCCGTTCAAGCAGGAGACCCTCAACCATGTTAGACAAATGGCTGCCCAAAAAGTTTTGAAACCAAGAGAATATACCGCTGCCCGTTCTCTTCTTTCAGAATTAAGAAACACTTTTCCAGATGTGGCTTACTACAGCAGGTCAGCGAAGGATGCTGGGAGTTGTAGTTCATCAACACCAGTGTTGAGTGCAGTCATGCAGAGATTGATGAAGTACATCTTCCCATGTTCCTCACCACTAAACTGCTGGGCAAGGCAGCCACATCTGGAAAACCTGACCAATTTCAACCCCAAAAGAATAAAATAGGTTTTAGTGGGAATTTAGCGCTGGCTTTTCTCGTGAACAAAACAGGGCATTGTAGCCCCAAAAGGCCATGCTTAGAGTTAGTGCACACTCTGTGGCTGAGAAAAGAACATCCTTAACCGCAAACCATGTGCAGAGAGCAGACCAATCATTGTTTTTTGCACAACTATTCCAGTGCGATAAATAGCACTCATAACACAACAAAGCAGTGATATGCATCTGTAATACAATGTTTTTCAACCTCTGCAAATTTAAGATGTGTGGACTTAACAATTCCCCAAATAGCTATGCTTAAATCGTGCTGGCTGGGGAATTCTGGGCATTGAAGTCCACCCATCTTAAACTTGCAGAGGTTGAAAAACACTGCTCTACTACAAGCAGCAAATGCTGGTTACCCATAGAGCAGAACAAGGAGGCAGAATAGAGAGGCTGTAAGCCACCATCACATTTGCCGCAAACACCATCCCTGAGGAACTGGCTTTCTACATACGGGGAGAGATCTGCATACCTTCAGCCAGCATTTCAAGGCAGATCATTCTTTTGAAACCCGCATGCCACCTCAGCTGCAGACCCGCTCTGAGAGATCTAACAGCGTCTCCTCCCCTTTGCTGTTCACAAGGAGATAGGAAGTCCGGTTCTCCAATGGAGCTGAATCCCTGAAGGAGCCCTTCTGGAAGACGATGCTCTCGTCGATCACGGCCAAGCCGTGCGCCCGGCATAAGTCAGTGGCCTCTTCTGGGCTGTCGATGGCCAGGAGGTGGGTCAGCCGAGCCAGGGGGTACCGGCAATTCTTTGCATTGAAGCCGTGGCTGAAAGTGAGCAACGCTAGGCGCCGCGTCTTGGCCAGGTGGGGATAGAGGGCGCAGCTGGGAAGGTAAGGGAGCTCGCGGGCCAGGCGGAAGAAACGGGCAAAATTTCTTTCCAAGAAAGCCCAGTGGATGGCAAGCGCAGCCTTGAGGTCTGGAGATGCCCGGATATTGTCAGTCAGCTGGAGGATCTGCCAGAGGGCATCTGGGGAGCCTGGGGGGGGGGGAAGGGGAGGAACAGAGATCAGGCAACATTAAAACAAAGGGGGAGGACCCAGCGGTTTTCAATCTTCGTGTGACGGCGACCCGTCACATGGATGCGCCGCGCATGCGCGGCGCCACCCCCATGCGCGGCGGCGCCCCCACGCACGGCGCACATGCGCGACAGCGCCCCACGCACGGTGCACATGCGCGGTGGCGTCCCCATGTGCGGCGCACACACGTGGGGGTGCCCCCATGCGCGGCACGCATGCGCGGCACCACCCACATTCGCACCATGCATGCGCGGCACCATCCCGTGCGCACCCATGCGCAACACCGCCCCCATGCGCGGCCCCGTGCGCACCCCACCCCCACACGCAGCGCACATGCGCAGCCCCACCCCCACACGCAGCGCGCATGCGCGGCGGCGCCCCCAAATGGGGTCGCGACCCATAGGTTGAGAACCGCTGCAGTAAGAGGACCAACGAAGGAGCATAATGGATCTAGAGCAGAGGTTCCAACTTTGAGAATTTGCTTGGACTTCTACTCCCAGAATCCCCCAGCCAGCACGCTTTATTCACGCTTTACATTTACATTTGCTTTAGCAACCATTCAAAGTTACCACGGCATTGAAAAAGTGACTTGTGACTTTTTCACACTTACGACCCTTGCAGCGTTCCTGTGGTCACGTGACCAAAACTCAGACGCTTGGCAACTGACACATATTTACGACGGTCGTTGTGTCCCGGGGTCACGTGATCCTCTTTTGTGACCTTCTGACCAGCAAAGTCAATGGGGAAGCCGGATTCACTTAACCACCGCGTCACTAAGTGAACAACTGCAGTGATTCACTTCACAAGGGTGGCAGGAAAGGTCACCAAATGAGGCAAAATTCACTGAACCGTCTCACTTAGCAACGGAAATGTTGGGCCCCACTGCAGGTACAGGGATGTCCTTCTCAGCTCCCTCCCTCTGCAGAGGTTCTCAACTTTGGCCACTTTAAGACTTGTGGACTTCAATTCCCAGAATTTTGGGATGGGAGTCGAAGTTGAGGGAAGTTAACCCAGAGAAAGAAATATTAAAAAGGGCAGAAAAATATATTTTTCCTCAAAAGGACTTTTTAAAACCAAACCTGGCCCCAAATCTATCTCTCTGCCCCAAGCAAGACTTTAGCCCCATACAAATGCAGATATAAAACCACCAGAAAGTTGGAGCCAGAGCAATCAAAAAGACAAAGAGAAATTCTGCATGCCCCACCCAAACTCTAGGCCAGTGTTTCTCAACCTTGACAATTTTAAGGCATGTGGACTTCAACTCCCAGAATTCCACAGCCAGCAATGCTGGCTGTGGAATTCTGGGAGTTGAAGTCCACATGCCTTAAAATTGTCAAGGTTGAGAAACATTGCTCTAGGAGTTATCAGTCCCATCACCTGGGAAGCAGGATATGATAATAGGATTAAACCACAGATATCAAGGCCAAAGAATGGAGGCCTTTGAACTCTGGTGCTGGAGAAGACTCCTGCGAATCCCTTGGATCTGGTGAAGGGGGGAGCGCCACGAAAAGGAGAAAACTTCATAGTCTTTGTGCAGAAAACCATAGATCTAGCCTTGCTTTGTCTGCAACTAGTAATCCTTAGTAAAAGAACCTGTCACTTCAATCAAAGGGAGTCCAGGGCCTTCTTTTCCTGGGGACCTAGCTGGGGCAAGCCTGACACCAAATCATGGTCATGTGACATCTCACGGAATAACCGCATCGCTTAGCAATGAATTTGCCAGTCCCCATCGTTGTTTGTAACCGGTCAGTCCTAGAGGAGATCAACCCCGACTGCTCTTTAGAAGGCCACATCCTGAAGTTGAAACTCAAATACTTTGGCCACCTAATGAGAAGGAAGGACTCCCTGGAGAAGGGCCTAATGCTGGGAAAGATGGAGGGCAAGAGAAGAAGGGGACAACAGAGAAGGAGGTGGCTGGATGGAGTCCCTGAAGCAGGAGGTGTGAACTTAAATGGACTCCAGAAGATGGTAGAGGACAGGAAGTCCTGGAGGAAAGTTGTCCATGGGGTCGTAATGGGTCGGACACGACTTCGCAATTAACAACAACAATCAAGGCCTAGAACAGTGGTTCTCAACCTGTGGGTTGCGACCCCATTTGGGGTCGAACGACCATTTCACGGGGGTCGCCAAACAATGCAGTCCGCCATTTTCCCCCCCCTTTTCCTTAGCTGTGCTCCTCCCTTTTATTCTATTGGCTTTTGAAAGCCAGTAGAATAGACTCTCTTGAATAGAGTCTAATTCTATTGGCTTTCAAAAGCCGATAGGAATTGTCCAGGCTGTCTCTGCCCTGCTGAGCCCGCCAAAAGTCCCATTCTGCAAACGGTGCTGCACCAGTTGAGTAGTCCTCAACTTACGACCGGTTGAGCAGTCCTCGACTTACGACCGGTTGGGGTCGTGGCATTAAAAAGGTTGAGAACAACTGGGCTAGACAAACACTCAGAAACAGCCTCAAGGTTCATGCCACAGGAAACTATTCCAAACAAGGCTAGAGGGGGTATAAAAAAACCTACTGCCCATGTGCTCTCTCTTTTTCCTCTCTGCTCCTTGCAAGGACCATCTTTCTGCTTCTTCAATAAACTGCAACTTCTTCCCAAAGCAGTTGCCACGTTGCCTATTTATTCCCGGCTTGGATGAAACCAGGATGAAGACTTTACTTCTCACAAAGTCCACAAGTCTTCAAGTGGCCAAGGTTGAGAACCCCTGCAAGCCTACGGGCAACCTTTTTTTTTTTTTTCCCCTCCCCTGGCATCCTTTCTCCCCCTCCCCACCGAATCCCACCCCCGGGGGTTGCCTACCCTCCCCTCCCCATTCCAAGGCGAGACCCCCCCTCCCCGGGGCTCACCCAGGTGGTAGAGCAGGAAAAGCGCCTGGAAGCGCGGCTGGGCAGGATGCGCGTCGGGGCGGCGGTAAGCGCGGCGCAGGGCGGCGAAGGTCTCGCGCAGCTGCCCGTCGTGCAAGTGGGCGTCGAAGCGGGCGGGCGCCTCGTGGCCCAGCCGGGCGCCGGCGTGGAGCAGGTAAACCAGGGCGCGCTCCAGCAGGGCGGCGCAGGGCGCGGCGGGCGGCCGCTGCAGCGCCAGATCCAGCCGGACGGCGCGCAGGCGGTCGGCCACGAAGGCGCAGCGCTCGGCCGGCGACGCCCCGCTCGCCTCGGCCCCCGCCGGGCCCAGCAGGTGCCGCACCGTGGCCAGCAGCACCGCCGGCGGGCGCAGGTCGCCGGGCGGCGGCGGAGCCCGGCCGGCCGCCGGGCGGGAGACCTCCGTCACTGCCCGCCGAGAGTCCGGCTGGCCATCCGCGCCCAGCTCCAGCCGGTGCAGCCGCCCCTGGCGCCGCCGCCGCGCGAACTCCGCCGCCGGGCACATGGCCGGGCAGAGGGCCGGCCGCGGGGGATCCTCCGCCTCGCTCATGCCGCCCCGGGAGGCGCGCAGGCTGGTAGGCAGAGCCGACCCGGGCGGAGGTTGCTCCGGCCGCTCGTTACGCGCCCTCCCGGAGGCCGCTGCTCGGCGCCCGCTTGCAGGGAAGTGCCTGCGGGGGACCGATCCCCGCCCTCTTCCGCGCAGCACGTGGAGGCAACGGGCCTCGCTGCGCGAGCCCGTTCGGGGAATCCTAAGACTGTAGGATCGCGCGCTTCGGCCAATTTTTTTTTAATTATTTATTTTTCTCCCCCTGGTTCCTGGAAAGGGTTTGCGGATTGCGGCATGGGAGACAAAGGAGGAGGAGCAGCATTAGCAGCAGCAGCTGCTCCCCGGGGATGATGGCGTTTGTAGTGGCGGAAGGCAAATGCTGGCTGTGGAATTCTGGGAGTTGAAGTCCACGCGCCTTAAAATGGTCAAGGTGGAAGAAACACTGCCCTAAATGCATTGCACCAATCCCCTTAGTCGTATTTCGCGTGTAGCAAAAGCTGAAAAAAAGCTAAGAATTCTTAGTTGCCCCCCCCCAAAGCGGGAGGGGAAAAAAAAATGCAAACGCGATCTTCGAAGCGGGTGTCGTGCTTTGCGTGTCTCGCTAACGGATTATAGATCTATGTGCCTCCCCCCCCCCCGGCTTGGCCAATCCTCTGCTCTTCCCAGAAAGGGGCGGGCCTTGGTAGCGAAGGATTCCAGGGGCGTGGTCCGATTTGTGCTCAATCCCGACTTCGGATTCTTTTCGGACTTCTGCCTGCTGGGTTTTAAAATTCAGATCGGTTGTTTTAGATCTTTCGGAGGTTTATTTTAAAATAATTTTTTTATGCGTTACGTGGTATGTAATTAAATAAAAACCATTTTACTTTAAACCTGGTTTATTGAACCTTTTGTTATCTGAGGTTTGTTTCATAGAATCTGGGTTTATTTGAGCACGAAGATTTGGACTTATTTAAACCTTGCTTGGAAGCCTCGCCTTAATTTTAGCAGTGCTCGAGTCGAGTTTACAAGGGACTCGTCTTCATAACACGCAAGGTTTTTTTTTTTTTCTGAGTAGACCTGGGAGCAGAGCAAAACTGTACCGTTTGTCTGAAATGGTATAGGGTTTCCTGCCTGAGCAGGGGGTTGGACTAGAAGACCTCCGAGGTCCCTTCCCTCCTCTCCTAGTCTGTATTTTCTTTTCTATATTTCCTATTCTATTCTATTCTGCATTCTATTCTATTCCATTCCATATTCTATTCTGTTCCATTCCATATTCCTATTCTATTATTCTATTCTTCATTCCATTATTCTATTCTATTCTATTCTATTCTACATTCCATTCCATTCTGCATTGTTTCTATTCTATTCTGCATTCTATTCTATTCTATTCCATTCCATATTCTATTCTGTTCCATTCCATATTCCTATTCTATTCTATTATTCTATTCTTCATTCCATTCTATTCTGCATTCTATTCTATTCTATTCCATTCCATATTCCTATTCTATTCTATTCTATTATTCTATTCTTCATTCCATTATTCTATTCTATTCTATTCTATTCTACATTCCATTCCATTCCGCAGTCTGTTTCTATTCTATTCTATTCTCTTCTCTTCTATTCTATTCCATTCCGTATTCTATTCTATTCCATTCAATATTCCTATTCTATTCTATTCTATTATTCTATTCTTCATTCCATTATTCTATTCTATTCTATTCTATTCTACATTCCATTCAATTCTGCATTCTGCAGTCTGTTTCTATTCTATTCTGCATTCTATTCTATTCTATTCTATTCTATTCTATTCTATTCTATTCTATTCTATTCTATTCTATTCTATTCTCAACTTCCGCCCCCCAGCAACATGCCAAGGATCTGCTCCAACGTTTGAATGGCAGAGAAAACTTCCTAATAAGGTAGTCCTTGACTTACAATCAATTTCTGTTGCTAAGTGAGGCATTTAAGTGAGTTTTGCCCATTTTCTTGCCACAGTTAAATGAATCGCTGCAGTTCTTAAGTTAGTAACACTGTTGTGAAATGAATCTTTCTTCCCCGTTGACTTTGTAAGGTCGCAAAAGGGGATCACGTGACCCCGGGACACTGCAACGGTCATAAATATGAGCCAGTTGCCAACTGTCTGAATTTTGAATAGTCATAAGTCACTTTTTTCAGTGCGGTTGTAACTTCGAACGGTTACTAAACAAACTGTTGTTCAGTCAAGGATTACCTGTATATTGTATTTATGTCCATGCGTATGTTTTTGCTTTTACAGGCCAAAAATGGTGGTTCCCTTAATTCCATGTATCAAACTGATTTTCCAGCTGATTAGGACAATGTTGGTCACGGCCTGGAAGATCTATTCTTGCTTTTGCAGATTTGTCTGCTCTGCATTGCTTGAAAATATGGACACCTCAAGGGAAATAATAGTTGCAAGTGAACAACAAAACAACCCCAAAAGAGCACAGTGGTTAATTAAAAGGTTAATAAACAGTTTATTTGCATTTTACAAGATCAGTTTCCATACATTCTCAATTAATTTGCCATTAAAGTGCTGAAAAATAGTTTTCTTTGTATTGTTTGGTTTTATAATCAAGGTACAGTTAATGACAAAAGATAACAATTTGTATCTGTTGGGAGGAATTAATGACAAAAATACATGTTCCTCAAAGAAGGAAACTTCTTTCTTTTACAAAAATAAGAAATATACAGAAGCAACTAAGATGCTGTCATAAGGATTGTGGCTTGAATTATTTTGCAACAGTAATGCATCTTTTGAACAACAAATAAATTACATGTGGATTGGAGTCAGTTTAGTTGTTTTATCGAACAAATAAAAAGTCATTTTTGTTGCAACCAAGGCCCAAATGTGACACATCTCACTTGCCTCTGTATATGTGCAGTGTTTCTTTTTCATATATCCATAATTTTAAATGATAAAACATTTTAGCCCCCTGCAGGTAAAAGCAAAAAAATAAAATAAACCCCTAATAGTTAAAATTAACACATTTTCATGGATCAACACTGAAGATATTCAGTGAATTGAAATATATATATAATATATCTCAATCAAAGCTTGCTTAGGTAAACATAAAGCTCTTATAGCATACAAAGCACAATCCTATGCCTGAACATAAAAATAAAATCATCCAAAATACTCCCAAAAAACTGTACATCTATCTTCCTTATGGCACAGCTTTAAATATCACATAATTCAGGCTTTTCAAAATGGATCACTTCTCCGTCTGCAAAATATTGCCTGTTGCTCATCTGTATATCTGGAAGGATTTTATATTGACTGAACTCAAACTGATACAGCTGACTGATGCCACCACAGTTTATTTCAAGGCTGCTTTTTAAAGTTTTTTTTTTAAAAAAATACGCGTGTTCTTGGTGCAATTCAGCCAAGACCACCATTGTGCACCTTAGGAAGAATTTGGGGATTTTCACAACCCCAGCAAAGGGTTGGAAATTTCGAGTAGGATCCATCGTGAACTCACCATGAAAATTGTGCCAATGATATATAATCTGCTTGCCATCAGCCCTATGGGTAGATGACCACAGACGTTGCTGTATCAGTTTTAGTGGGTTTAGATCTCTGGAAGATAGCAGTCTTTCAGTGGAACCTGCCCTATTCACAGTAAAACAGTAATCACTTTGCTTGAAAACCCTACTATTTCACTGTAGATTACCTGTTTCATTGCAAAATATTTGAAGCCGGGGGAAAATATAAATATACAGAGGGAGAAGGAGAGGGCAGTTGGGCGGGAGGGACATTATATACAGGGGCGTTATGTACACGAGCCGTTTCCTGAACTATTCTTTCTTTTTTGCCACTGTCAACTCAACTGCTGGCACTCGGAAGCCCGCTTTCGTCCCGCTTTCATTACTTGAGGATGAGGAGAGTCGAGATTGTATTCCGCTTCCTTGTATTCTCCCTGCCTCTTCGTCGCTTCCCGTGACCTCGTAAGACCCTTTGCTTTTTGACCCTATCCCCCCAAAAGTGCCAAATTTGAGCTTGGCATGCTTGCCTTTGTCTCCTTCGTGCTCCAGTGTACCGGTCGGGGTGGAGTGCGAGGAGTGCTCGTCACTAAACGAGGACGACCGGTGCCGAGATTTTTTGGTCTTAAAGAAGGAGAACTTTCCTTTGGGTGAGCTGGCTGCTTCCCCTACTTCCCCCTCAGCTTCTAAGGACCCTAAACTTGCTTTGAGCTCTCCTTCGCCTCCGGCCACAGACACCGAGGCCTCTGGGGAGCCCACACTTCCCTTGGCTTTGGGTCTGGAGAACGCAAACTTGGGCATTTTGATTTTAGATTTTTTCAATTTCAGCTCGGGTTCTTCCAGTTCCAGCGTCCCAGCCTCAACGTGGAGACTTGCTTGGGGCGGTTGGGGAAACTCAACGTCGACCCCAACTTCCCTTCCCACCGGTTCCTGCCCTGCCACCACAAATTTGGGTATTTTCATTTTAGGGAAGGACACCTTCCCAGCTGAGCTTTCTAAATGGGCATGGGGAGCATCCATCCCAACAGAAGGACCTTTGATATTTAATTTGGGACCACTGAGATCACCTCCTATCTTTGGTCCAGGAAAGTGAAGTTCCCCTGTCCCTTTGGCACTCGCGTGTAGCTCTGGTGTTTTGGCCTTGGGCCCTTTCAGATTGACCTCAAAGTCTGACCCAGAAAGCTTTGGACCTGAGACATTGAAGGAAGGTCCTCTCAGACAGATATCAGGGATCCCAGTGTCCAGGTCCAGGCCAGAGATCTTCGTACCAGGCATTTCCAGTCCAACATGTTGACCTTTCAAGTCAGTCGCAATCTGGGCATCTCCTTGCAAACTTGGTCCTTTCATGTTCAAATCAAAGTCAACTTCAGGTCCTTTGATCTGTGGTCCTGCAATGCTCCCTCCTTCACCAGCGATGGTAAACTGTGGAAGTTTCATGCAGGGAAGTTTAACTCCCCCTCCAAAGCCTTCCACCTTGTGGGATGTCACGCTACCAGAAATGCCAAGATCTTTGGTCTTTGGTCCTTTCAGATTGAGGTCCACCTCAGGTCCACAAATGCCTCCTTCCGGAGTCATCTTAACTGCCGGCCCCTTCACGTCAACCTCTGGAGCTGTGACACTGACATCTAGACCCGAAGGCTTTTGCATCTGAAACCTCCCTTCAAATCCACTGACGCCAACATCTGGCGCGCCGACGTCTATCTTTGGAGCTTTCATCTCACCAGAAAGACCCAGGTCTTTCCCTAGCTTTGGTCCTCTCAGGTTCACGTCAATTTCAGGAATGCTTGCCTCCCCTCCAATTCGTGGGGAAGAGACGTCCAGGTGTGCAGAGGGCATCTGTCCTTGGATGTCTACATCGGGCCCCTCCAGGTTCACCCCCGGCTTCCCAAATTTGGGCATGCTGAACTTGGGGAATTTTAACTTCCCTCCTGAGCCTTGGACTTCAGCACTTGGGAGATCAACATCACCTTTCAGCTTTGGTCCTTTCAAGTGAACATCGACGCCAGGGGCAGAGATTGAAGGTGCAGAAACATCCACAGAGGGTAAGCTGATTGATGGACCTTTCAGGTTGATGTCAGGAATGGCAAGACTGGCGTCGGCGCTGGGGATTCTCAGATCTCCTTCCAATTTGGGACCAGTCAGGCCAATGCTTTGACCAGAGAGCTTGAACTCGGGGTCCTTAAGGCCAATATCCGGACCTCCAATGTTGAGGCTGGTGCTTCCACTGGGGATGGAAGCTTCCAGACTTGGTGTTTTCAGACTGGGTGAAGTGACATCTAGTCCTGGCATCTTGACCTCTGCTTCCGCCTTGGGCAAAGAAGCATCAGCCTTGAACATGGGTGATTTTATATCAAACTCAACATCAGGAAATGAGAGTTTTCCAAAGACCGGTTTCTTCCCCTTGGGGGATTTGATGTTGGCATCTGCTTTCAGGGATGCTTCTGGGACAGTGAGGCTTCCTTCCAAATCTGGTGATTTCACACTGGCGTCCATTTCTCCGCTCACATCAAAACCAGCCTTCTTGCCTTTGACTTTAGGTCCGCTCATGTGGATTTTGGGCATTTTGAATTTGCTTTTCTTCCCTTTGGCAGAAAGAGCAATGTCGGGTGACTCAGCGTTCAGCTCGGCTTCCGGAAGAGACACGTCCAAAGTGGGAGATTTCACATCAGCCTTGGGGCTCTTTGCTCCAAATCCAAACTTCGGCATCTTAAACTTGGGGAGCTTAACGTTGCCCTCTGGCCCTTCAATATTCACATCAGGACATTCCAAGTCAATCTCTGGCCCTTTAACTTCAAGTCCTGGTCCTTCAAATCCTGGAATGGAGAGATCTGCATCGCCTTTCACCTTGTGACCTTTCAGATTTAAATCAATTTCTGGCATGGAGATCTGAGGTGTTTTGAAATGCATTTCAGGCATTTTAGGGCCCTTCCATTCTCCTTCTGGTCCTTTGAGGTCCAAACGTGGAGCTTCAATTTTCACATCAGACCCGGATACTTTCAACGCACCTTCAGGCAGATTGACATCCAACTGAGGTCCTTCTCCCGTGAATTCAGGGACACCAAATTTAGGAAGCTTCATCTTGGGTAGTTTGACTTTTCCATCTGGACCTTGGATATCAACAGTGGGCGCTGCAATGTCAATTTCAGGACCTTTGAAATCTCCTCCAAATTTTGGTCCAGAGACATCACCTTTCAGACCGAGCTGCACATCAGGCATGGAGATTTGGGGGGGTTTAATCTGCATTTCAGGCATCTTCATTTTGGGACCTTTCCAACTTCCTTCAGGACCTTCAACATTGATGTCTAGTCTGGGACCTCGGATGTCAACGTCGGGAGCCTTCAGGTCAGCCTCCAACTTAGGCCCAGAAACATCCACCTCTCCTTTCATTTTGGGACTTTTCACGTTCAAGTCAAAATCTGGCATGGAGATTTGGGGCGTTTTAAAATGCATTTCAGGCATCTTGATCTTAGGACCTTTAAGTTGTCCCTCAGGACATTCCAGTTCCACATCAGCCACCGAGACGTCTAGTTTAGGGCCCTTGATAGCAAAATCTGGTCCCCTCAAATCAGTATCTACTTTGGGAGCAGATACGTCTAGATCAACGTCTCCTTTCAGCTTAGGGCCTCTGAGGTTGAAGTCTACATCTGGCATGGTGATTTTGGGGGCCTTGATGTTAAAATCAGGCATTTGAAATTTAGGGCCTTTCATTTTGCCTCCGGGTCCTTTGATATCAAGGTCAGGAGGATGTATCTGAGGAACATTAACGTCTATTTCTGGACCTTTCAAATCACCTTCAATCTTTGGCACAGATATATCCACATCTCCTTTCACCTTTGGGCCTTTCAAGTTCATATCAGGCAGAGAGAATTTAGGGGCCTTAAAATGCATCTCTGGCATCTTAAATCTGGGCCCTTTCAACTTCCCTTCAGGTCCTTCAAGATCAACATCTGGAACATCAACGTCTACTTTGGGCCCTTTGAGGTCAAGGTCAGGGGCCTTCAGATCACCCTCCAAGCTCGGTACTGAGACATCCACATCTCCTTTCACTTTGGGACCTTTCAGGTTAAAGTCAAAATCTGGCATGGAGATTTTGGGAGCTTTGATGTTCATTTCAGGCATCTTAAATTTCGGACCTTTCCACTTTCCTTCAGGACCTTCAATGTCAACATCAGGTGCATCAATATCCAATTTGGGACCTTTGATATCCACATCTGGCCCTTTTAGGTCTCCTTCCAGCTTTGGGACAGACACATCCACATCTCCCTTCAGTTTTGGACCTTTGAGGTTCAGATCAACATCAGGCATTGAGATCTTGGGTGTCTTGAAGTGCATTTCAGGCATCTTAAACTTGGGACCTTTCACTTTTCCTTCTGGGCCTTCAATGTCCATACATGGTGCTTCAATATCTACTTTTGGGACAGAAACATCAAGGTCTGCTTTGGGGAGGCTTACATCCACATCTGGACCTTCCCCTTTGAAGCTGGGCATGCCAAATTTGGGCATCTTGAATTTTGGCATCTTCAGCTTTCCTTCTGGTCCATGAAGTTCAACATCAGGTGCATCAATGTCCAGTTTGGGACCTTTGAGATCTACATCTGGCCCTTTTAGGTCTCCTTCCAGCTGTGGGACAGAAACATCCACATCTCCCTTCAGTTTTGGACCTTTGAGGTTCAGATCAATATCAGGCATTGAGATCTTGGGTGTCTTAATGTGCATTTCAGGCATCTTAAACTTGGGACCTTTCACTTTTCCTTCTGGGCCTTCAATCTCCATACATGGTGCTTCAAGTTCAACTTTGGGGACAGAAACATCAAGGTCTGCTTTGGGGAGGCTTACATTCACATCTGGACCTTCCCCTTTGAAGCTGGGCATGCCAAATTTGGGCATCTTGAATTTTGGCATCTTCAGCTTTCCTTCTGGTCCATGAAGTTCAACATCAGGTGCATCAATATCCAGCTTTGGACCTTTCACGTCAATTTCTGGGCCTTTCAAATCACCCTCTGGAACTGAGACATTCAGGTCGCCTTTCAGTTTGGGAGTTTTCAGGTTTAAGTCCACATCTGGCATTGAGATTTTAGGAGTCTTAAAATGCATCTCTGGCATCTTAAATCTGGGCCCTTTCAACTTCCCTTCAGGTCCTTCAAGATCAACATCTGGAACGTCAAGGTCTAGTTTGGGCCCTTTGAGGTCAAGGTCAGGGCCCTTCAGATCACCCTCCAAGCTCGGTACTGAGACATCCACATCTCCTTTCACTTTGGGACCTTTCAAATTAAAGTCAAAATCTGGCATGGAGATTTTGGGAGCTTTGATGTTCATTTCAGGCATCTTAAATTTCGGACCTTTCCACTTTCCTTCGGGACCTTCAATGTCAACATCAGGTGCATCAATATCCAATGAAGGACCCTTGATATCCACATCTGGCCCTTCCAGCTTTGGGACAGACACATCCACATCTCCCTTCAGTTTTGGACCTTTGAGGTTCAGATCAACATCAGGCATTGAGATCTTGGGTGTCTTGATGTGCATTTCAGGCATCTTAAACTTGGGACCTTTCACTTTTCCTTCTGGGCCTTCAATGTCCAAGCTTGGTGCTTCAATGTCTCCTTTGGGAAGAGAAACATCAAGGTCTGCTTTGGGGAGGCTTACGTCAACATCTGGGCCTTCCCCTTTGAAGCTGGGCATGCCAAATTTGGGCATCTTGAATTTTGGCATCTTCAGCTTTCCTTCTGGTCCATGAAGTTCAATGTCAGGTGCATCAACGTCTAGTTTGGGACCTTTGATGTCAATTTCTGGGCCTCTAAGTTCTCCTTGCAATCCTGGGGCTGAGACATCCAAATCTCCTTTGAGTTTAGGTCCTTTCAGGTTTAAGTCCACATCTGGCATTGAGATTTTAGGTGCCTTGATGTTCATGTCAGGCATCTTAAATTTGGGTCCTTTCCACTTTCCTTCTGGAGCCTCCAGTTCAATATTGGGAACATCTACATCAAGTTTAGGTGCTTTGATATCAACCTCTGGGCCCTTCAGATCACCTTCCAATGTTGGTAAGGACACATCTGCATCCCCTTTTAATTTGTGCCCTTTCAGATTTAAGTCAAAATCTGGCATGGAAATTTTGGGAGCTTTAAAGTGCATGTCAGGCATCTTAAATTTGTGCCCCGTCACTTTTCCTTCTGGGCCTTCAAGGTCAACATCTGGGAGATCAACATCCACTTTGGGGCCTTTGAGGTCTACTTCTGGACCCTTCAAGTCACCTTCTAGCGTGGGAGCTTTGATATCAATATCTCCTTTGACTTTAGAGCCTTTCAAATTCAAGTCAAAATCTGGTACAGAGATTTTCGGGGTTTTAAAATGTATGTCAGGCATCTTAAACCTGGGCCCTTTCAGTTTTCCTTCAGGGACGTCAAGGTCAACGTCTGGAAGATCAACGTCCACTTTTGGACTTTTGATGTCCACATCGGGGCCCTTCAAGCCAGCCTCCAACTTCGGCACAGAGACATCGATGTCTCCCTTCAGTTTGGGGCCTGTCAGATTCAGGTCTACGTCTGGCGTTGAGATGTTAGGCGTTTTGATTTGCATTTCTGGCATCTTCATCCTGGGACCTTTTAGGTTCCCCTCTGGCCCTTCAAGGTCAGGAGTTTCAATGTCCACTTTGGGGCCTGACAAGTCAAGATCAGCTCTGGGTAGGGTTACATCCACCTCAGGAGCTTCTGCTTTGATGCCTGATATCCCAAACTTGGGCATCTTAAACTTAGGCATTTTGAGTTTGCCTTCCGGGCCGTGAAGATCAACCTCTGGTGCACCCACATCCATCTTGGGGCCTTTCAAATCTCCTTCCAGACTCGGTACAGGAACATTCAGGTCTCCTTTTAATTTAGGTCCTTTCAAATTTAATTCCACGTCAGGCATAGAGACCTTAGGGGAGGAAATATTCAACGACGGCATTTTAAATTTGGCACCTTTTGCTTTTCCTTGGATATCCACATCTGGACTCTGAACACCCCCTTTTGGTCTTGAGATATCGACCTCTGGTTTCTTAACCTTCACGTCCACTTCCGGCGTGTGAAGTTTGGGGCCAGAAAAATTGAACTTGGGAAGTTTAAATCTTGATTTCTTTGGTTTGGCTTCCATGTCTACTTTTGGTGCCTCCAGGTCAACATCAGGTCCTTTCAATGCAAGGTCAGGTCCTTTAATGTCACCTCCTACATCTCCTTTAAGTTTGGGACCTTTCAAATTCAAATCAATATCTGGCATTGAAATTTTGGGGACGTTAAAATGCATTTCTGGCATCTTCACTTTGGGACCTTTCAATTTTCCTTCTGGGTGTTCGATTTGCAGATCAGGTGTTTCAATATCTAGTTTGGGACCAGATATGTCCACTTCTGCCTTGGGTACGGTCACATCCACCGAAGGACCTTCTCCTTTAAATCCAGGCATTCCAAACTTGGGCATTTTAAATTTGGGCAGCTTGATTTTACCTTCTGGACCGTGCAAGTCAACATCAGGGATGTCGATGTCCACTTTGGGGCCTTGAATGTCCACATCAGGAGCTTCAACCTTTGGCAATGCAACATCCACATCTCCTCTCACTTTGGGACCTTGCACATTCAAATCAAAATCTGGCATGGAAATTTTGGGAGCTTTGACATTCATCTCTGGCATCTTAAATCTGGGCCCTTTCAATTTCCCTTCAGGTCCTTCAAGATCAACATCTGGAACGTCAACGTCTAGTTTGGGCCCTTTGATGTCAAGGTCAGGGGCCTTCAGATCACCCTCCAAGCTCGGTACTGAGACATCCACATCTCCTTTCACTTTGGGACTTTTCAAATTAAAGTCAAAATCTGGCATGGAGATTTTGGGAGCTTTGATGTTCATTTCAGGCATCTTAAATTTCGGACCTTTCCACTTTCCTTCAGGACCTTCAATGTCAACATCAGGTGCATCAATATCCAATGAAGGACCCTTGATATCCACATCTGGACCTTCCAGCTTTGGGACAGACACATCCACATCTCCCTTCAGTTTTGGACCTTTGAGGTTCAGATCAACATCAGGCATTGAGATCTTGGGTGTCTTGAAGTGCATTTCAGGCATCTTAAACTTGGGACCTTTCACTTTTCCTTCTGGGCCTTCAATGTCCAGATTTGGTGCTTCAATATCTACTTTTGGGACAGAAACATCAAGGTCTCCTTTGGGGAGGCTTACATCCACATCTGGACCTTCCCCTTTGAAGCTGGGCATGCCAAATTTGGGCATCTTGAATTTTGGCATCTTCAGCTTTCCTTCTGGTCCATGAAGTTCAACGTCAGGTGCATCAATGTCCAGTTTGGGACCTTTGATATCCACATCTGGCCCTTTTAGGTCACCTTCCAATTTTGGGACAGAAACATCCATATCTCCCTTCAGTTTTGGACCTTTGAGGTTCAGATCAATATCAGGCATTGAGATCTTTGGTGTCTTGAAGTGCATTTCAGGCATCTTAAACTTGGGACCTTTCACTTTTCCTTCTGTGCCTTCAATGTCCAAGCTTGGTGCATCAATGTCTCCTTTGGGAAGAGAAACATCAAGGTCTGCTTTGGGGAGGCTTACATCCACATCTGGGCCTTCCCCTTTGAAGCTGGGCATGCCAAATTTGGGCATCTTGAATTTTGGCATCTTCAGGTTTCCTTCTGGTCCATGAAGTTCAACATCAGGTGCATCGATGTCCACTTTGGGACCTTTGATATCCACATCTGGCCCTTTTAGGTCACCTTCCAATTTTGGGACAGAAACATCCATATCTCCCTTCAGTTTTGGACCTTTGAGGTTCAGATCAACATCAGGCATTGAGATCTTTGGTGTCTTGAAGTGCATTTCAGGCATCTTAAACTTGGGACCTTTCACTTTTCCTTCTGGGCCTTCAATGTCCAAGCTTGGTGCTTCAATGTCTACTTTGGGGACAGAAACATCAAGGTCTGCTTTGGGGAGGCTTACATCCACATCTGGACCTTCCCCTTTGAAGCTGGGCATGCCAAATTTGGGCATCTTGAATTTTGGCATCTTCAGCTTTCCTTCTGGTCCATGAAGTTCAACGTCAGGTGCATCATGTCCAACCTTTGATATCCACATCTGGCCCTTTTAGGTCACCTTCCAATTTTGGGACAGAAACATCCATATCTCCCTTCAGTTTTGGACCTTTGAGGTTCAGATCAACATCAGGCATTGAGATCTTGGGTGTCTTGAAGTGCATTTCAGGCATCTTAAACTTGGGACCTTTCACTTTTCCTTCTGGGCCTTCAATGTCCAAGCTTGGTGCTTCAATGTCTACTTTGGGGACAGAAACATCAAGGTCTGCTTTGGGGAGGCTTACATCCACATCTGGACCTTCCCCTTTGAAGCTGGGCATGCCAAATTTGGGCATCTTGAATTTTGGCATCTTCAGCTTTCCTTCTGGTCCATGAAGTTCAACGTCAGGTGCATCGATGTCCATTTTGGGACCTTTGATATCCATATCTGGGCCTTCCAGCTTTGGAACAGACACATCCACATCTCCTTTCAGTTTTGGACCTTTGAGGTTCAGATCAGGCATGGAGATTTTGGGAGCTTTGACGTGCATTTCAGGCATCCTAAACTTTGGACCTTTCCACTTTCCTTCAGGACCTTCAATGTCAACATCAGGTGCCTCAATATCCACCCTGGGACCCTTGATATCCACATCTGGACCTTTCAGGTCACCTTCCAGTTTGGGAACAGAAACATCCACATCTCCCTTCAGTTTTGGACCTTTGAGGTTCAGGTCAAATTCTGGCATGGAAAGTTTGGGAGATTTGATGTGCATTTCAGGCATCTTAAATTTGGGCCCTTTCCATTTCCCTTCTGGTCCTTCCATTTCAGCCTCAGGGACATCAACACCTAATTTGGGACCTTTGATATCCACACTTGGGCCTTTCAAATCCCCTCCCACTGTTGGTATAGATACATCAGCTTCCCCTTCCACTTTAGGCTTCCTCCAGTTCAAATCTATATCAGGCATAGAGATTTTAGGAACATTAAAATGCATTTCAGGCATCTTAAACTTAGGACCTTTAAGCTTTCCTTCAGGCCCTTCAAGGTCAACTTCAGGAAAATCAACACCAACTTTGGGCCCTTTGATGTCTACATCAGGGCCTTTCAGGTCACCTTCCAACTTTGGGACAGAAACATCCACGTCCCCCTTCATTTTGGGTCCCTTAAAGCCCAGGTCAAAGTCTGGCATGGATATCTTAGGAGCCTTGATATGCATTTCAGGCATCTTAAATCTGGGCGCTTTCAACTTCCCTTCAGGTCCTTCAAGATCAACATCTGGAACATCAACGTCTAGTTTGGGCTCTTTGAGGTCAAGGTCAGGGCCCTTCACATCACCCTCCAAGCTCGGTACTGAGACATCCACATCTCCTTTCACTTTGGGACCTTTCAAATTAAAGTCAAAATCTGGCATGGAGATTTTGGGAGCTTTGATGTTCATTTCAGGCATCTTAAATTTCGGACCTTTCCACTTTCCTTCGGGACCTTCAATGTCAACATCAGGTGCATCAATATCCAATTTGGGACCTTTGATATCCACATCTGGACCTTCCAGCTTTGGGACAGACACATCCACATCTCCCTTCAGTTTTGGACCTTTGAGGTTCAGATCAATATCAGGCATTGAGATCTTTGGTGTCTTGATGTGCATTTCAGGCATCTTAAACTTGGGACCTTTCACTTTTCCTTCTGGGCCTTCAATGTCCAAGCTTGGTGCTTCAATGTCTCCTTTGGGAAGAGAAACATCAAGGTCTGCTTTGGGAAGGTTTACATCCACATCTGGGCCTTCCCCTTTGAAGCTGGGCATGCCAAATTTGGGCATTCTGAATTTTGGCATCTTCAATTTTCCTTCTAGTCCATGAAGGTCAACATCAGGTGCATCAACGTCTAGTTTGGGACCTTTGATATCCACATCTGGCCCTTTTAGGTCACCTTCCAGCTTTGGGACAGACACATCCACATCTCCCTTCAGTTTTGGACCTTTGAGGTTCAGATCAATATCAGGCATTGAGATCTTTGGTGTCTTGATGTGCATTTCAGGCATCTTAAACTTGGGACCTTTCACTTTTCCTTCTGGGCCTTCAATGTCCAAGCTTGGTGCATCAATGTCTCCTTTGGGAAGAGAAACATCAAGGTCTGCTTTGGGAAGGTTTACATCCACATCTGGGCCTTCCCCTTTGAAGCTGGGCATGCCAAATTTGGGCATTCTGAATTTTGGCATCTTCAATTTTCCTTCTAGTCCATGAAGGTCAACATCAGGTGCATCAACATCTAGTTTGGGACCTTTGATATCCATATCTGGACCTTTTAGGTCACCTTGCAGCTTTGGGATAGACATATCAACATCTCCCTTCAGTTTTGGACCTTTGACGTTTAGGTCTACATCTGGCATGGAGAACTTTGGAGCTTTGATGTGCATTTCAGGCATCTTAAACCTTGGAGATTTCCACTTTCCTTCAGGACCTTGAATTTCTATATCTGGTGCATCAATATCCAATTTGGGACCTTTGATATCGACATCTGGACCTTTCAGGTCACCTTCCAACTTTGGAACAGAAACATCAACATCTCCCTTCAGCTTTGGACCTTTGAGATTCAAATCAACATCTGGCATTGAGATCTTTGGAGCTTTAATGTGCATTTCAGGCATCTTAAATTTGGGACCTTTCATTTTTCCTTCTGGGCCTTCAATGTCCAAACCTGGCCCTTCAAGTTCAATTTTTGGACCAGAAACATCAAGATCTCCTTTAGGGAGGCTTACATCCACATCTGGACCTTCCCCTTTGAAGCTGGGCATGCCAAATTTGGGCATTTTGAATTTTGGCATCTTCAGTTTTCCTTCTGGTCCATGAAGTTCAACATCAGGTGCATCAATGTCCAGCTTGGGACCTTTGATATCCACATCTGGCCCTTTTAGGTCACCTTCCAGCTTTGGGACAGACACATCCACATCTCCCTCCAGTTTTGGACCTTTGAGGTTCAGATCAATATCAGGCATTGAGATCTTTGGTGTCTTGATGTGCATTTCAGGCATCTTAAACTTGGGACCTTTCACTTTTCCTTCTGGGCCTTCAATTTCCATACATGGTGCTTCAATATCTACTTTTGGGACAGAAACATCAAGGTCTGCTTTGGGGAGGCTTACATCCACATCTGGACCTTCCCCTTTGAAGCTGGGCATGCCAAATTTGGGCATCTTGAATTTTGGCATCTTCAGCTTTCCTTCTGGTCCATGAAGTTCAACGTCAGGTGCATCAATGTCCATTTTGGGACCTTTGATATCCATATCTGGGCCTTCCAGCTTTGGAACAGACACATCCACATCTCCTTTCAGTTTTGGACCTTTGAGGTTCAGATCAACATTTGGCATGGAGATCTTTGGAGCTTTGATGTGCATTTCAGGCATCTTAAATTTGGGACCTTTCACCTTTCCTTCTGGGCCATCAATGTCCAAATTTGGTCCTTCGATTTCAATTTTTGGACCAGAAACATCAAGATCTCCTTTAGGGAGGCTTACATCCATGTCTGGACCTTCCCCTTTGAAGCTTGGCATGCCAAATTTTGGCATCTTGAATTTTGGCATCTTCAGCTTTCCTTCTGGTCCATGAAGTTCAATGTCAGGTGCATCAATGTCCATTTTGGGACCTTTGATATCCACATCTGGCCCTTTTAGGTCACCTTCCAGCTTTGGAACAGACACATCCACATCTCCCTTCAGTTTTGGACCTTTGAGGTTCAGATCAATATCAGGCATTGAGATCTTTGGTGTCTTGAAGTGCATTTCAGGCATCTTAAACTTGGGACCTTTCACTTTTCCTTCTGGGCCTTCAATGTCCAAGCTTGGTGCTTCAATGTCTCCTTTGGGAAGAGAAACATCAAGGTCTGCTTTGGGGAGGCTTACGTCAACATCTGGGCCTTCCCCTTTGAAGCTGGGCATGCCAAATTTGGGCATTTTGAATTTTGGCATATCCACATCTGGCATGGACATCTTTGGAGATTTGATGTGCATTTCAGGCATCTTAAATTTGGGACCTTTCACTTTTCCTTCTGGACCTTCAGTATCTAAACTTGGTCCTTCAAATTCAACTTTTGGACCAGAAACATCAAGATCTCCTTTAGGGAGGCTTACATCCACATCTGGGCCTTCCCCTTTGAAGCTGGGCATGCCAAATTTGGGCATTTTGAATTTTGGCATCTTCAGGTTTCCTTCTGGTCCATGAAGTTCAACATCAGGTGCATCGATGTCCACTTTCGGACCTTTGATGTCCACATCTGGCCCTTTTAGGTCACCTTCCAATTTTGGGACAGACACATCCACCTCTCCCTTCAGTTTTGGACCTTTGAGGTTCAGATCCACATCTGGCATTGAGATCTTTGGAGCTCTGATATGCATTTCAGGCATCTTGAACTTCGTCCCTTTTAATTTTCCTTCTGGATATTCCAAGCTAACGTCTGGCGATTCCACATCCAGTTTAGGAGACTTGATATCTATCTGAGGTCCTTCAAGATTGCCTCCAATATTTGGTACAGTTACGTCCATTTGTCCTCTTGCTCCAGGTCCTTTGATGTTCAAGTCTACATCAGGCATGGTGATCTTTGGTGCTCTGATATTCAGTTTTGGCATCTTAAATTTTGAACCTTTCAGCTTTCCTTCAGGACCTTCAACATGTAAATCTGGAACTTCCACATCTATCTTTGGACCTGAGATGTCAATTTCTCCCTTTGGCAAGTTTAGTTCTGCATCAGGACTTTCTAGTTTGGGGCTTTGAACCGTAAAAACTGGCATCTTCAGTTTTGGCATTTTTAGTTTTCCCTCACTCTGGAGATCAGCGTCTGGACCACTTAGCTGTACTGTTGGCCTCTTGATATCAACGCTGGGTCCCTTCAATTCTCCTTCTAATGTTGGAGCAGAAAGATCTAAATCACTTTTCACTTTTGGACCTTTCAAATTCAAGTCAATATCTGGCATGGAGATTTTGGGTGTTTTGAAATGCATTTCAGGCATTTTAAACCCTTCAAGATCCATACTTGGCATATCCATCTCTACTTTCGACCCCGGAACATCCAAATCTGCCTTGGGAAGGCTCACATTAAAATCAGTAGCCTCTCCTTTCAACCCAGGTGTTCCAAATTTTGGTAGCTTCATTTTGGGCATCTTCAACTTGGCTTCTGGGCCTTCAAGTTCAATATCTGGAAGATCGACATCCAATTTTGGTGTACCAAGATTCGGTCCTTTCAAATCTCCTTCGAGTTTTGGAACAGTTACATCCATTTCACCCTTCATTTTGGGGACTTTGAGATCTACATCTGGCATGGAGATTTTGGGAGCTTTAATATTCAGTTTTGGCATCTTAAATTTGGGTCCTTTTAGTTTTCCTTCTGGGCCTTCAATGTCCAAACTTGGTACTTCTACATCAACTGTTGGAACGGCAACATCAAGCTCTGCTTTGGGCAGATTTAAATCCATATCAGGACCTTCTCCTTTGAAGCTGGGTATTCCAAACTTAGGCATTTTGAATTTTGGCATCTTCAGTTTCCCTTCTGGTCCATGCAGGTCAACATCTGGAGCTTCAATATCTAGTTTTGGACTTTTGATATCAATTTCTGGACCTTTTATGTCAGCTTCTAATTTTGGAATACAAACATCACCTCCTGTGAGTTTGGGCCCCTTTAGATTCAAATCAGTGTCTGGCATGGAGATTTTAGGACCTTTAATATGCATTTCTGGCATCTTGACTTGGGGACCTTTAATTTTGCCTTCTGGTGCTTCAATGTCCAATCTTGGGGCTGCAATATCGACTTTAGGAGCAGAGAAGTCAAGGCTGCCCTGGGGAAGATTGATGTCCACAACAGGAACTTCACCTTTCAAACTGGGCACGCCAAATTTAGGCATTTTCAATTTGGGCATTTTGAGTTCAGGTCCATGAAGGTCAACATCTGGTGCTACAATGTCCACTTTAGGAGCCTTGATGTCCACAGCTGGGCCCTTCAGTTCTCCTTCCACTCTTGGCATGGAAACACCCATGTCCCCCTTGATTTTGGGGCCTTTCAAATTTAGGTCAATGTCTGGAATGGAGATTTGTGGAGTTCTGATATGAGGCCCTTTCAGTTGACCTGAAGGACCTCTGAGGCCAATGTCAGGAGCAGCAATGTCCACTTTGGGGCCCTTGATGTCTATTTGTGGGCCTTTCAGGTCACCTACTTTTGGCGCGGAAACATCCATATCACCCTTTAATGATGGCCCTTTTAGGCTCAAGTCAAAATCTGGAATTGAAACCTTTGGTGCCTCAATGTCCAATCCAGGAGCTCCAATATCTGCTTTAGGACCTGAGATGTCAAGGCTGCCCTGGGGAAGACTGATGTCGACATCAGGAATGTCAGATTTCAAGCTGGGCATGCCAAATTTAGGCATTTTCAATTTGGGCATTTTGAGTTCAGGCCCATGAAGGTCAACATCTGGTGCTACAAGGTCTACTTTAGGAGCCTTGATGTCCACTCCCTTCAGTTCTCCTTCCATTCTTGGTATGGAAACACCCATGTCCCCCTTGACTTTGGGGCCTTTCAAATTTAGGTCAATGTCTGGAATGGAGATTTGTGGAGTTTTGATATGAGGCCCTTTCAGTTGACCTGAAGGACCTTTGACACCAATGTCAGGAGCAGCAATGTCTACTTTGGGGCCTTTGAGGTCTATCTGTGGGCCCTTCAGGCTGCCTTCTAGTTTGGGCACAGAAACATCCATGTCACCTTTTAATGATGGTCCTTTCAGGCTCAGGTCAACATCTGGAACTGAAAACTTTGGTGCCTCCACATGTAGTCCTGGCATCTTGACTTTGGGACCTTTAATTTTGCCTTCTGGTGCTTCAATGTCCAATCTTGGGGCTGCAAAATCTACTTTAGGAGCAGAGAAGTCAAGGCTGCCCTGGGGAAGATTGATGTCGACATCAGGAACGTCAGGTTTCAAGCTGGGCACACCAAATTTAGGCATTTTCAATTTGGGCATTTTGAGTTCAGGCCCATGAAGGTCAACATCTGGTGCTACAAGGTCTACTTTAGGAGCCTTGATGTCCACAGCTGGGCCCTTCAGTTCTCCTTCCACTCTTGGCATGGAAACACCCATGTCCCCCTTGACTTTTGGGCCTTTCAAATTTAGGTCAATATCTGGAATGGAGATTTGTGGGGCTTTGATATGAGGCCCTTTCAGTTGACCTGAAGGACCTCTGAGGCCAATGTCAGGAGCAGCAATGTCCACTTTGGGGCCTTTGAGGTCTATCTGTGGCCCCTTCAGGTCACCTCCTAGTTTGGGCACAGAAGCATCCACATCACCCTTTAATGATGGCCCTTTCAGGTTCAGGTCAAAATCTGGAATTGAAACCTTTGGTGCCTCAATGTCCAATCCAGGAGCTTTTATATCTACATTAGGACCTGAGATGTCAAGGCTGCCCTGGGGAAGACTGATGTCGACATCAGGAATGTCAGGTTTCAAGCTGGGCATGCCAAATTTAGGCATTTTCAATTTGGGCATTTTGAGTTCAGGCCCATGAAGGTCAACATCTGGTGCTACAAGGTCTACTTTAGGAGCCTTGATGTCCACAGCTGGGCCCTTCAGTTCTCCTTCCACTCTTGGCATGGAAACACCCATGTCTCCTTTGACTTTGGGGCCTTTCAAATTTAGGTCAATGTCTGGAATGGAGATTTGTGGAGTTTTGATATGAGGCCCTTTCAGTTGACCTGAAGGACCTTTGACGCCAATGTCAGGAGCAACAATGTCTACTTTGGGGCCTTTGAGGTCTATCTGTGGGCCCTTCAGGCTGCCTTCTAGTTTGGGCACAGAAACATCCATGTCACCTTTTAATGATGGCCCTTTCAGGCTCAGGTCAACATCTGGAATCTTTGGTGCCTCCACATGTAATCCTGGCATCTTGACTTTAGGGTCCTTAATTTTGCCTTCTGGTGCTTCAATGTCCAATCTTGGGGCTGCAATGTCTACTTTATGAGCAGAGAAGTCAAGGCTGCCCTGGGGAAGATTGATGTCGACATCAGGAATATCAGGTTTCAAGCTGGGCACACCAAATTTAGGCATTTTCAATTTGGGCATTTTGAGTTCAGGTCCATGAAGGTCAACATCTGGTGCTACAATGTCCACTTTAGGAGCCTTGATGTCCACAGCTGGGCCCTTCAGTTCTCCTTCCACTCTTGGCATGGAAACACCCATGTCCCCCTTGACTTTGGGGCCTTTCAAATTTAGGTCAATGTCTGGAATGGAGATTTGTGGAGTTCTGATATGAGGCCCTTTCAGTTGATCAGAAGAACTCTTGATGCCAACGCCACGAGCAGCAATGTCCACTTTGGGGCCCTTGATGTCAATCTGTGGGCCCTTCAGGTCACCTTCCAATTTGGGCATGGAAACATCCACATCACCCTTTAATGATGTCCCTTTTAGACTTTCAACCAAGGTCTGGCCCAGCCCCTTTGGTAGCTTCATTGGGCATCTTCAACTTGGGCATGGGCCTTCAAGTTACCTGGAAGATCGAATGGTCCACCAAGTACACAAGGGGCCCTCAATACTCATACTAATCTCCAAGAGTTTTGTTCAGTTACATCCATTTCACCCTTCAAAAATGGGGACTCCTGAGATCTTGGACACTTGGCATGGGTTCAATTTTGGGAGCTTTAATATTCAGTTTTGGGGTCTCTAAATTTGGGTCCTCTTTAGTCCCTCCTTCTTGGAACACTTCAATGTCTGCAAACCGGTAACAGACATCAACTGTTGGAATATCCATGGCAACATCAAGCTCTGCTTCAGATTTCTCTTGAAGGCCAATGTCTGGACCTTCAAAAAGCTGGGTAGATCCAAACACATTTTGAATTTTGGCATCTCCAGTTTCTTTTACACCCATCCATGGTTCTGGTATCAACATCTCTGGAGCGCAATATGGGGTTCTGGAGGACTTTTGATCCTCAATTTGTTTGGATGGTCCTGATTATGTCAGTTTCTAATTTTGGATTTGAGGAACTTCAATCACCTCCACCACCTGGCCCCTTTAGATTCATTTGGGCAGTCCTCATTCTGCAGGAGAATGCAAGTTGACCTTTAGCTTTGATATGCATTTCTGGCAGACCTGGACTTGGGCACTTTTTTAATTTCAGTGCCTGGAGGGCATGGAGACATTTCAATCCCTTGGGGCAACATCCTCTGCCCTCATTCAGTAGCCTTTTTCAGGTGTTTAGGAGAAGTTCAAGGAACTGCCAACTGAGTTTTGGAACAGTTACATTGTTTTCCATCATGGACTTTCAGGGCATGGGTCCTTCAATGTCCTTGGTCTGTTGGAACGGCTCAAGCTCAGATCCATATCAGGACCTTCTCCTTTGATTATTCCAAACTTTGGGCATCTTCAGATGTTCTGGAGGTTTTCCAATGGAATGGCTTCTAACATCTGCCCCACAAGTGTCCACCTTTAGGGCAACACCTTGCCTTCCTTCATGTCCAATCTTGGAAGACTGGAGCAGAGTCAAGGCTTCTTCTTTCCTGGTCCACAAGTTCTTGTCAACATCTGGACAATACCCATGTCCACAGCCCCTTCAGACTCTTTGGGGCCTTTCAAATTTAGGTCAATGTCTGGAATGGAGATTTGTGGAGTTCTGATATGAGGCCCTTTCAGTTGACCTGAAGGACCTCTGAGGCCAATGTCAGGAGCAGCAATGTCCACTTTGGGGCCCTTGATGTCTATTTGTGGGCCTTTCAGGTCACCTACTTTTGGCGCGGAAACATCCATATCACCCTTTAATGATGGCCCTTTTAGGCTCAAGTCAAAATCTGGAATTGAAACCTTTGGTGCCTCAATGTCCAATCCAGGAGCTCCAATATCTGCTTTAGGACCTGAGATGTCAAGGCTGCCCTGGGGAAGACTGATGTCGACATCAGGAATGTCAGATTTCAAGCTGGGCATGCCAAATTTAGGCATTTTCAATTTGGGCATTTTGAGTTCAGGCCCATGAAGGTCAACATCTGGTGCTACAAGGTCTACTTTAGGAGCCTTGATGTCCACTCCCTTCAGTTCTCCTTCCATTCTTGGTATGGAAACACCCATGTCCCCCTTGACTTTGGGGCCTTTCAAATTTAGGTCAATGTCTGGAATGGAGATTTGTGGAGTTTTGATATGAGGCCCTTTCAGTTGACCTGAAGGACCTTTGACACCAATGTCAGGAGCAGCAATGTCTACTTTGGGGCCTTTGAGGTCTATCTGTGGGCCCTTCAGGCTGCCTTCTAGTTTGGGCACAGAAACATCCATGTCACCTTTTAATGATGGTCCTTTCAGGCTCAGGTCAACATCTGGAACTGAAAACTTTGGTGCCTCCACATGTAGTCCTGGCATCTTGACTTTGGGACCTTTAATTTTGCCTTCTGGTGCTTCAATGTCCAATCTTGGGGCTGCAAAATCTACTTTAGGAGCAGAGAAGTCAAGGCTGCCCTGGGGAAGATTGATGTCGACATCAGGAACGTCAGGTTTCAAGCTGGGCACACCAAATTTAGGCATTTTCAATTTGGGCATTTTGAGTTCAGGCCCATGAAGGTCAACATCTGGTGCTACAAGGTCTACTTTAGGAGCCTTGATGTCCACAGCTGGGCCCTTCAGTTCTCCTTCCACTCTTGGCATGGAAACACCCATGTCCCCCTTGACTTTTGGGCCTTTCAAATTTAGGTCAATATCTGGAATGGAGATTTGTGGGGCTTTGATATGAGGCCCTTTCAGTTGACCTGAAGGACCTCTGAGGCCAATGTCAGGAGCAGCAATGTCCACTTTGGGGCCTTTGAGGTCTATCTGTGGCCCCTTCAGGTCACCTCCTAGTTTGGGCACAGAAGCATCCACATCACCCTTTAATGATGGCCCTTTCAGGTTCAGGTCAAAATCTGGAATTGAAACCTTTGGTGCCTCAATGTCCAATCCAGGAGCTTTTATATCTACATTAGGACCTGAGATGTCAAGGCTGCCCTGGGGAAGACTGATGTCGACATCAGGAATGTCAGGTTTCAAGCTGGGCATGCCAAATTTAGGCATTTTCAATTTGGGCATTTTGAGTTCAGGCCCATGAAGGTCAACATCTGGTGCTACAAGGTCTACTTTAGGAGCCTTGATGTCCACAGCTGGGCCCTTCAGTTCTCCTTCCACTCTTGGCATGGAAACACCCATGTCTCCTTTGACTTTGGGGCCTTTCAAATTTAGGTCAATGTCTGGAATGGAGATTTGTGGAGTTTTGATATGAGGCCCTTTCAGTTGACCTGAAGGACCTTTGACGCCAATGTCAGGAGCAACAATGTCTACTTTGGGGCCTTTGAGGTCTATCTGTGGGCCCTTCAGGCTGCCTTCTAGTTTGGGCACAGAAACATCCATGTCACCTTTTAATGATGGCCCTTTCAGGCTCAGGTCAACATCTGGAATCTTTGGTGCCTCCACATGTAATCCTGGCATCTTGACTTTAGGGTCCTTAATTTTGCCTTCTGGTGCTTCAATGTCCAATCTTGGGGCTGCAATGTCTACTTTAGGAGCAGAGAAGTCAAGGCTGCCCTGGGGAAGATTGATGTCGACATCAGGAATATCAGGTTTCAAGCTGGGCACACCAAATTTAGGCATTTTCAATTTGGGCATTTTGAGTTCAGGTCCATGAAGGTCAACATCTGGTGCTACAATGTCCACTTTAGGAGCCTTGATGTCCACAGCTGGGCCCTTCAGTTCTCCTTCCACTCTTGGCATGGAAACACCCATGTCCCCCTTGACTTTGGGGCCTTTCAAATTTAGGTCAATGTCTGGAATGGAGATTTGTGGAGTTCTGATATGAGGCCCTTTCAGTTGATCAGAAGAACTCTTGATGCCAACGCCACGAGCAGCAATGTCCACTTTGGGGCCCTTGATGTCAATCTGTGGGCCCTTCAGGTCACCTTCCAATTTGGGCATGGAAACATCCACATCACCCTTTAATGATGTCCCTTTTAGACTCAAGTCAACGTCTGGCCCAGCCCCTTTGATTGGGGTTGTTTTCACTGAGGGCATGGAGATACCTGGACCTTTTAATGGTCCACCAAGGTCAACACTGGGGCCCTCAATACTCATACTAGGCCCTTTCAAGTCCCGTTCAAACTTTGGCCCTGAAAAATGTATAGCTCCTTTTCCTTTGGAACTTTTAAGGTTCAAGTCAATATCTGACATAGAGATTTGGGGTGTCTGTCCACTAATCTCAGTCCCTCCTTTTGGAACACTGATATCTGCTGCAGGGCCCGAAACAGAAAATTTAGGAATATCCATGTGGGGTATTTTAAACTTTGCTTCACTCTCTTGAAGGCCAATGTCTGGAGCCTCAAAATCTACCTTAGATTTCACCCCACCTTTCAAATCCAGTCCTTTTACACCCATATCCAATTTTGGTTCTGGTATTCCTCTGCTTGTTACGCCTTTGGGGCCCTCTGGAAACCCTCCTGGGGTTTTGATGGTCACTGATGGAGCTGTTGCAGTCATTTGAGGAACTTCAATGTCACCACCTGGAGATGATATTCCAAATTTGGGCATCCTCATTGCAGGGAATGCAAGTTGTCCTTTGCTTTCATCACCGAGACCTGGACTTGTCATTTTGCCTTCAGTGCCTGAGGGAGGGACTTTGACCCCTATGTCCTGCAACCCTCCCCATTCTCCTTTCATTTTAGGACCTTTGAGATCGAACTGCAACTGTTCTCCTGTTTTCCCATTGATTTCAGGGCTGGTGAAGTCTGTCTGACCTCTCAGATCTATGCCCTTGACCTCGGAGACTTGGATATCAGTTTTCCCCACCTTTGGCTGCCCCACAAGGGTATCGGGAACACCTGCCTCCCATGTTCTGGAAGGCAAGTCAATAGCTGGTCCAGAAGATGTCACATCATAAAATTTCCCTCCTTCGTGGGAGACTTTTCCATAGCTGGGCCTCCCGGGCAAATCCACGTGTGGGATCTTGATGACAGTTTTCCCCGGCTCTGATTCAATTCCAACTTTAGAAATCTGGCTAAGTTCATGTTTAGGAATTTTGATCTTAAACTCAGGACTGCTGATGTCAATCTCTTTGGCACCTTCAGGGCCGGTAACATCGACAGTGTAAGCCGTGACTCTTTTGGTGACTGTGATGGTCCTGCTTTGAGTTCCTGCATGCTCAACTTCCACGCCGTCTTCTGACTTAAGGCGAGGTTTAATTTTTGTGGTGTAAATCCGCTGGTATTCTTCATCGTCTCCACTCTGAAAAGGAAAAGAATTGTGTCATCAAACGTTCTGCTCAGACTGCTGCGCTTCTACAGGCAATCATGGAGAGCAGTCTGCATCAAAACAACATCCCAAAATGTCTACAGCAGTGGTTCTCAACCTTTCTAATGCCGCGACCCCATAATGCAGTTCCCCATGTTGTGGTGACCCCCAACCACTTATACATCACTGGGTGCCAGGGGCGTGGCCAAAGAAAAGGGGGGAAAAATGGCGGACAGCCTTGTTTGGCGACCCCCGTGAAATGGTTGTTCGACCCCAAATGGGGTCCCGACCCACAGGTGGAGAACCACTGGTCTACAGTGACAAGTCTCATCATTTCACTTCAAATATTCTTATTTAAAATATAGAATAATAGAGTTGGAAGAGACCCTATTGGTCCCGTAAAATAATAGGGTTGGAATGAAAAGTTGGGAGGTCTTCTAGTCCAGGGCTTTTCAACCAGTGGTACAGGTACCACCATGTACCACAGGTGGTACGCGACCATCCTAGAAAAGTAGCAGGGGAATGAGCTGAACCGGTGGCAGCACCGCACAAGCCTGAGCGAGAGATGGCTGGAGCTGCAGGGCTGTCAGGGCTCAGCGGAAGCGCCAGGATCAGTGCCAGGCTCCAACTGGAGCTTGGCGCTGATCCTGGCGCTTCTGCTGAGCCCTGGAGAAGCGCCGATCAGCTGCAATGTTGCAGCATCTCCAGGGTCTTGTGATTTACATTCAGATGCTTGGCAACTGATTCATATTTATGATGGTCACAGTGTCCCAGGGTCTTGTGAAGTGACCAAAACCTGCTGCAACCACCCAGCAGTTGGGGGGAATAAAAACCAAACACTCCCTCACTCCATCCCCGCTGCCAATCCTCAACAGAAACGCTCACAAAAATGAAAACCTCGGACAGGAGGAAGAGCGTGGCCGGGTGGGCAGACAGGTGTCTTGCTCGGCTGTGGCTTGGGGGGCACTTTTTTCAGTGCCATTGTAACTTCAAATAGTCACTAAGTGAACTGTTGTAAGTCGAGGACTACCTGTACTTTTATCACTTTTTTCCCTTTTTTGGGGGTCAAGTTTTTGACACCTTGCTAGGTGACTGGTGGTACTCGGCTGTTGCTGTATCCTAAAAGTGGTACAATGGGTGAAAAGGTTGAAAAGCCCTGTTCTAGTCCAATCCCTTGCTCAAGCAGGAGACCCTGCACTATTCTGGACAAATGAATGTCCACTCTCTTCCTGAAAATCTCTAGTGATGGAGCACTCACTCAATTAACCAGTGTACGGCTTCTGGAGGGAAGCCGTACACTGGTTAATTGTACTCACTGTCAGGAAGTTTCTCCTTAGTTCTAGGTTGCTTCTCTCCTTAATTAGTTCCCATCCGTTGCTTCTCGTCCTGCCTTGTGGTGCTTTAGAGAATAGGTCAACCTATTCTCTATTTCTCTATGACAGCCCCTCAAATATTGGAAAGCTGCTACCATGTCACCCCGGGCCTTCTTTTCACTAGAGTAGACCCATCCAATTAAAAATGTTCATCGAAATATTGTGGAAAAGGAAAGGACTCTTACGAATTCCAGAGGGTTTTAGCAGAGAGATTTATTGCGCAGGTTCAGAAGCAATAGCAACGAGCAATTCTGAACCCCGAGGGAAAGAAGGGAGAGAAGAAGGAGCGTGTGGATACAGTGAGAGGGGAAATGGGCGAGCAACACCAAAAGTCATGTGTATGTATGCATTTCATTTTATTAAAAGTATCTTATATATAAGAATGTAAAAAGAATGCATGTTAACATCTGATAAATATCACGGTATATGCATGGGGGAGAATTTGGAAAAATAAAAAATTATTAAAAAAACCCAAGTAGCTGTCCTGTCTCTTCTTAAAAACTTCCAGTGTTGGACCACCCACAACTTCTGAAGGCCAGCTTGTTCTACTGGTTAAGTGTTCTCATTGTCAGGAAATTTCTCCTTAGTTCTAGTTCAGTGGTTCTCCACCTGTGGGTCGGGACCCCATTTGGGGTCGAACGACCATTTCACGGGGGTCGCCAAACAACGCAGTCCGCCATTTTTTTCCCTTTTCCTTAGCTGTGCTCCTCCCTTTTATTCTATTGGCTTTTGAAAGCCAATAGAATAGACTCTCTTGAATAGAGTCTAATTCTATTGGCTTTCAAAAGCCAATAGGAATTGTCCAGGCTGTCTCTGCCCTGCTGAGCCCGCCAAAAGTCCCATTCTGCAAACGGTGCTGCACCAGTTGAGTAGTCCTCGACTTATGACTGGTTGAGCAGTCCTCGACTTATGACCGGTTGGGGATCGCGGCATTAAAAAGGTTGAGAACCACTGTTCTAGTTCAATCTCAAACGTGAGCACGCTTGACCTAGAATTAAGCAAGGCACCCAAGAACAACAGGGAAACTGGGATTGTTGTTTTCCTTAAATATTCCACACATAGACATTTCTTCCATTCTTCTTCTTTTCACACATACTCACCAAAACAACTTCTGGGCTCCTTGGAGCAAACACGTCGTAGGAGCCAGCCTGCCCTGGCAACGGAGAACGGTCTCCTTTCCTCTGTAGCCGCAGGCCCACTGGGTGATGACCCACATTTTTAAGGAGCTCCGTGACCTCCCTTGAGGGCACGTTGTCAAAATAGATGGTGGCGCTCACAATCTGGTCTCCTGCAGAAAGAGAAAAGCGGGGATTCTGTTGTTAGATCATTAGGAAGAGCTTAAAAAGACATCAAGGAAGGGTGGAAAGGATACCATAGTTGGAAAGGATCTTGGGGGTCTTCTAGTCAGCTCAAGGTAGGAGACCTTACTCCATCCCAGACGATGGATGTCCAATCTCTTCTTGAAGACCTCCAACAATGGAGCACCCACAATTTCTGGAGGCAAGTCGTTCCACTGATTAATTGTTCTCACTGTCAGCAAATGTCTCCTTCGTTCCAGGTTGCTTCTCTCTTTGATAAGTTTCCACTTTTTGCCCTGCCCACAGGTGCTTTGGAGAATAGGCTGACTCCCTCTTCCCTGTGACAACCTTTCAAATATTGGAAGATGCTATCCTGTCACCCCTAGTCCTTCTTTTCATTAAACTTCTTTTCATTAATCATACCCAATTCCTAGACGTTCTTCACCCCCTAATCAGCTTTCTTCTCTTTCTAGAGCAGTGGTTCTCAACCTGTGAGTCGGGACCCCATTTGGGGTCGAACGACCATTTCGCGGGGGTCGCCAAACAACGCAGTCCGCCATTTTTTCCCCCTTTTTCCTTAGCTGTGCTACTCCCTTTTATTCTATTGGCTTTTGAAAGCCAATAGAATAGACTCCTTGAATAGAGTCTAATTCTATTGGCTTTCAAAAGCCAATAGGAATTGTCCAGGCTGTCTCTGCCCTGCTGAGCCCGCCAAAAGTCCCATTCTGCAAACGGTGCTGCACCAGTTGAGTAGTCCTCGACTTACAACTGGTTGAGTAGTCCTCGACTTACGACCGGTTGGGGGGTCACAGCATTAAAAAGGTTGAGAACCACTGGTCTAAGGACATCCAACCTTTTCTATCACCGCTTAATAAACATCCTTCATTTGCAATGAAAAGAAGGCCTAGGGCAGTGATGGCGAACCTTTTTAGAGACCGAGTGCCCAAACTGCAACCCAAAAACCCACTTATGCATCGTCGAGTGCCGGGTGGATGTGGCCCATTGGGTGGGCGTGGCCCATTGACTGGGTGTGGCCAATTTGGGGGGTGTGGCCTATTGGGTGGGCGTGGCTGCGGTGGTAACGGCAGACTGGGTGGGACTAAAAAGTTCAATCAATCAATTCCAACTTTGCGAGATCTTTTTTTCCCCCGCAAGAAGTTGAAATTGATTGATTGAATGAACTTTTTTTTTGCACACAGCGGTGGAGGCCTAAAGCAAAAAAGTTTTATAAAACCCAGCTGAAGGCCTAGGACTGGGGCGACGGCGCGCGTGCCCACAGAGAGGGCTCTCCGTGCCACCTGTGGCACGTGTGCCATAGGTTCGCCACCACGGGCCTAGGGGGTGACATGATAGCAGTCTTCAAGTATTTGAGGGGCTGCCACAAAGAAGAGGAGGGGGTCCACCTATTCTCCAAAGCCCCCGAAGGTAGGACAAGAAGCAACTAATGGAAACTAATCAAGGAGAGAAGCAACCTGGCATTAAGGAGCAATTTCCTGAGGACGATTAACCAGTGGAACAGCCTGCCTCCAGAAGTTGTGGATGCTCCATCAATGGAGGCTTTTAAGAAGAGATTCGACATTTGTCCAAAATAGTTTAGGGTCTTCTGTTTGTGCAGGCAGTTGGACTAGAAGACCTCCAAAATCCCTTCCAACTCAGTTATTCCTTTGTTCTGCAGAGGCCCCAAGATTGTTTCACTAACCTTCCTGTACAATTCCTGTCTTGGCGACTGGCGAGTCCTGTTGGATCTGCTTCACGAAGACACCTTCATCCGTCTCTTTGATGGTAATACCATGAGAGCTGTCTTGCCAATCAGGGAGTAAGATCTCCCGGGTACTATCTTCTTCCTTCTCCATCTTAGACACAAAAACAAGCGGCTGTAAATCTCCCAGGCTTAAAGATTAAAACAAGGAGAAATCCTGTTCAAGATATATTCCAATGGCACAGCTCTGGAAACTGATCTAATCATGTGACCACGGGGAGGCTGCAATGGTCATAAGTGTGAAAACCGGTCATAAGTCATTTTTTTTCAGTGCTGTTTTAACTTTGAATGATCACTGTCTGAATAGTTGTAAATCGAGGACTAACGGTAACATAGGCCAACTGGACCTCAGACCCGTTCAAGAAATCTGATTTAAATCTTCACCACCTTTCCACCTCCCATGGCTGCTGGGATGATAACTTGCAGCATCCCGAAATGGCAGTGATCCAAAATAATCATTGGGATCGGCCCTTCCTATTGGTGGACTCAAGTTCTGACATCACAATCTGAATTATAATGCAAGTAAAGAAACACATTAAAACGACGTATTAAAGAAACACTGTAACCACTACGGCAGTGTTTCTCAATGATGGCAACTTGAAAGTTATGTGGACTTCAACTCCCAGAATTCTTGGCTGGCTAGGGATTCTGGGAGTTGAAGTCCACACATCTTCAAGTTGCCAAGGTTGGGAAATGCTGCATTAAGGCAAGACAAATATGCATTCCCAAGATGTTAAGCTGCCTTCCAGACACCCCTATCCCTATCCCTATTAGGGAGCTTCTTAAATGAATTTCCAGGGTGTGTCTCTTCTGCTTAGCAAACCACAGAATGCAGCAGCCTAACTAGATTCCTGAAATAATTTTGCAAAACCATCAGCGTTTACAAAGTGGACCGCAGAGGCATTTCTGCAGGAAATAATGTTGTGGTTGAGACGGGCCCAAACTTTTTTTTTTTTTTTAAATGTTAGCCAAACTTCAGAAATTCTAGTAGTTAACAGGAAGGAGATGGGTGGAAAGAGATACAGATAATTATATAACCATAAAGATACTACGCAGATAAAATTACTTTTGGCTGAATCAAATGTAATGGTTTATATGTAGTCAAGGTACTCCTTGACTGACCATAACTGGAACTAGACGTTCCATTGCTAAGCAATGTGGTTGTTAAGTGAGCCATCTCGTGATCATGGCTGATTTTATGACCTATTTTTGCCATAGTTGTTAAGCAAATCACTGCAGTTATTAAGTGAGTCACGCAGCCATTAAGACAATCTGGCTTCCCTCATTGACCTAACCCTAACCCTAACCCAAAATTTATGTTGCTAAGTGAAAAATTTGTTGAGTGAGTTTTGCCCCGTTTGACCACTTTTCTGGCCACAGTTGTTAAGTGAGTTGTTAAATTAGTAACATGGTAAGTGAATCTGGCTTCCTTCCATTGACTTTACTTGTCAAAAGGTCACAAAAGGGGATCACGTGATCCCGGGACGCTGCAACCGTCATAAATGTGAATCAGTTGTCAAGCATCCGAATGTAAATCACATGACCATGGGGATATTGCAACGGTCATAAGTGTGAAAAATGGTGGTAAATCACTTTTTTCAGTGCTGTCGTAACTTCAGTCACTAAGTGAACTGTTATAAGTCGAGGACTACCTATATATGCCGATTCCCAAGCCCCCCCAAATTCTGACTGGGTGACCGCAGAGAATGCTGCAGCAGTTGTAAGCATGAGAACTGGTTGTAAGTCAGCTTTTGCAAGCACCATTGTAACTTACATCAGCCACTAAATGAATGTTCGTAAGTCGAGGCCTACTTGGATTGTGGATTCATCTGATGATTAAGGAAACATGACATGAGAAGATAAAGTAGGGGGGTGGTTCCCACAATATGCTAAGCCAGAAAGCAGAATCACAATACTCTACATCCATCTGAGATTAGCATGTTGGACAAACCTTGCTTGTGAACCCTAAACTGAATTTCTGCATTCTGCACCCAGTACCTTTTTTTAAAAAAAAACCACTTTTGCTTTGCACCAGCTTCTTATTCGCTCAATAACCAGGGAGATTAAGTGCTGCAAATTGACACATGTGCATAGCTCTTCCTTTTTGCAAAAACCAAAACCTTTCACATTTACTCACCAGTTGGCATCAGATCCCTTGGAGCCAAGTTTGACACCAGTTTTATGATTCTTCCCTGATTTTCCCCGTCTAATCCATAGCTTTGGGATTCCTTTGATCCGGGTATAAACAAGGTTACTTGTTTATACCCGGGTCAAAGGGTATCTTTGCTGACACTTGCTGACACTTGGATAAATGCCTTTAAAGCATTTGTATTGGCCAGCAAACCTATCCACAACATGCACCAATGGAATGTGTTGAAAAATTAAATTCATTAAGGTAGAAATTACAATTTGCCAGGATGATGTATTACAACTACAGAGTACCTAAAAAAATGTTCTAATCTAGTGTTTTTCAACCTTGGCCACTTTACGATGGGTGGATTTCAACTCCCAGAGTTCCCCAGCCAGCACAGTCATAAATAAACATATATAGTCATAAATGTTATGATTTTTTCTGCCATGGTATCAAATCACTGCAAATTCACTGTTCAGTGAATCAGTTTGACTTTGTTTGTCAAGACAATAGATTTGAGCCGTGTTCCTCAACTTAAGCACTCACAACTCACTCCTTGCTTAGCAACGGGAATTCTGCTCCTAATTGTGGTCATGTCAAGGACTGCCTCTACTGCTGTTTCTAAAAGGTAGAGGGAAATAGGAATCGCTGAACAGTCTCCAACCTTGCTAGGACTTTGCTCCAGGTAGGATCCGCCCCAGGAATTCAGCACTTCTCACTTGCCAATCCTTTTCGTATTATGTTCGTTCCAACTTCACAACCTAGGAAAGAGATTAAAACTTCTGGTGAATAAAAATCACTCTCAATGTTTCTGAAACCTTGAATGCCAGAATTTTACCAAGCACACAACTTGGCAGCCTGTTGTGCCAGCTTTATTTTACTATTTTATTGTACCTTTACTATTTTATTAATTTTTTTAATGCTGCCAGTACTCTGTAAGGTGACAGCTTTTATTTTCTAAGCCCTTCTACATCTTTCTTTTTCTATTAAAAGCAGAAATATTTCCTCCATATCTGCACAAGTTTTAAGTGTACCAATATTTCCTCATGATATCTCTAACGCCAACTTCTTTTTTTCCCAGGATTGTAAAAGACACAAAATGGTTTTATAAGTGGCAGCTTTGGCAATCAGCTTAACAAAGCGTGCTGTGTAGTTCAAAAGCTTGCACATTCTTCGCTAAAACCAGCTGGCTGCACAAAAGACACTTTCAATTCCCAATGGATCCGTTGGCCTTCTCCCCAAGAAAATACTTCTACAGCTAATGTTTACATGTCACCAGAATGAGTTTTGTCAGCACAAATCTATCTCATCCCACAGTCTCCATTCAGAAAACACTCCCTATATATTCATATCAAGCAATTATTAATCATTAATATCTGATAAGGATTCTAAAGTTTACATGTCATCGTGAACACGCGCTTACTCTTTGCATCAATTCTTAGATTGATGTATGCTGTATAGAAAAGGAGGGATTTGGAGCTACAGCAGTGGTTCTCAACCTTTTTAATGCCGCGACCCCCAACCAGTCGTAAGTTGAGGACTATTCAACCGGTCGTAAGTCGAGGACTACTCAACTGGTGCAGCACCGTTTGCAGACTGGGACTTTTGGCGGGCTCAGCAGGGCAGAGACAGCCTGGACAATTCCTATTGGCTTTTGAAAGCCAATAGAATTAGACTCTATTCAAGAGAGTCTATTCTATTGGCTTTCAAAAGCCCATAGAATAAAAGGGAGTAGCACAGCTAAGGAAAAGGGGGGGAAAAATGGGGGACTGCATTGTTTGGCGACCCTCGTGAAATGGTCGTTCGACCCCAAATGGGGTCCCGACCCACAGGTTGAGAATCACTGAGCTACAGGATAGATAGCTTCAGCTGATTTTATTACAATACAATTTGCAAAACAGGTACCGGTAGTCCTCACCTTACGACCAGAACCAAGTCCAAAATTTCTGTTGATAAGCGAGACAGTTCTTAAGTGAGTTTTGCTTCAGTTTATTTCTTGCCACAGTTGTTAAGTGAATCACTGCAGCTGTTAAGTTACTATAACACGGTCGTTAAGTGAATCTGGCTTCCCCATTGACATTGCTTGTCAGAAGGTTGCAAAAGGGAATCACATAACCACGGGTCATTGCGACCGTCATAACTGCGAATCAGTTGCCACGCATCAGAACTTTGATCACGTGACCACGGGGATGCTGTGATGGTCATAAATGTGAAAAACAGTCGTAAGTCACTCTTTTTAGTGCTTTGTAACTTCGAACAGTCACTAAGCAAACTGTTGTAAGTCGAGGAGTACGTATACTATCGACGAAGGTCAAAATGGATTTTTTTTCCCTACCTAGGTAACACACAGCTAAATTTGTTCTCTTTAGTTCAGTGTTTTTCAACCTCTGGAGCTTGAAGACTTCCAACTCCCAGAATTCCCAGGCAGCCATGTTGAGAGACTGAATTAGTATAAGTCACAAAACACTCGTGTTAAACTAAGCTTAGTTTTCAGGGTTAGTATGTGGTGTGAACCCCCTTGGTTTGGTTACTTGACGATTCAATATACGATGCAAAACTGGAAAGTGGAATAATTCAGAAAGTAATTTAAGCATGGGCTGTGAAGGGACTCAGGTTATTTCTTTTAAGGTGACCAACTGTCCTCCTTTACGGAAGACAGTTCTCCTTTTGTGAGTTCTGTCCTCCCTCAAAAAGTGTCCTCCTTCATGTCCTCCTTTTCGATATTTGAAGACTAATCTGCAAGGCTTTTTTTTTGCCCTCATAGAACGCTCAGAACGGCATTCCGGCACCTTTTTTGATGGTTTTTTTTCACCTTTTGCATGAGCTGTGCTACTCCCACTATTGGCTTTTGAAAGCCAATAGGAATTGCGGCTGAGCAAGCCAAAACACCCAAGCTGGCAAACTTTGCACCTGCAAGTTGTCTGTATTATTGTTGCAATGAATAAAATGTTTCTTTTATTTACGATATTTTTTTTTCTTCAATTTATTTGTGTCCTCCTTTTCATTGTGAAAAAGTTGGTCGCCTTATTTCTCTGTTTACCGGTACTCTAACCAATCTGAAACAAAGTTTTTTTCCTAAACGCAAATCCCTAAATCCCTTCCTTGCAGAAAAACAGGTACCAATCAAACAAGGGGCTGCCCCAAAGAAGAGGGAGTCAAGCTATTCTCCAAAGCGCCTGAAGGCAGGACAAGAAGCAACGGGTGGAAACTAATCAAGGAGAGAAGCAACCTAGAACTACGGAGAAACTTCCTGACAGTGAGAACAATTAATCAGTGGAACAGCTTGCCTCCAGAAGCAGTAAATGCTCCAACACTGTAAGTTTTTAAGAAGAGACTGGACAGCCATTTGTCCGAAATGGTGTAGGGTTTCCTGCCCGAGCAGGGGGTTGGACTAGATGACCTCCAAGGTCCCTTCCAACTTTACTATTATTATTATTATTATTATTAATAATATTTGCTCATTTCCAGCAGCGGACTCTGGTGCCAAACCAGGAATATTTTTTACTGCTAGTTGCCGAGATGTCATGTTTTCATTGCTATTACTATAATGCCAAGATTACATAACAGCTTTCCCTGGCTTGCTGCAAAATTGATAAATCACATTTTTAGCTTCAAACAGGTTGAAACCTAAATTCACTCCAAGAAGGATGTTTACACAACCCGTTGCTCCTCAGGGAAGAAAAAAAAAAAGCCAAACCCACTTTAAAACTCACCAAACTTATGCTATTGTGAGGAAGTGGCCCCTGGATCTTAAATGAGACGGTTTATAGCATGTTGTGTGAACCGAGCTGAGTTAACATGGCTTGCAAGACACCAGAAGATTTGCATGCGGGGGAAAAAAACTGAAGCCCCCTCCTCTTTGGATGCTGGGTGGTTTTCTAAATTGGTTGGGCAATCACTGTCCCCAGAGGATGAGCATGCAAAGTATGGTACAAATGCCTGAGGAATCTCAAGCTTGTATTCCTCTTGCCTCTGCAGAACCGACTGTTAGAACAAGCAACTTTAATGACTGAAGAATTAATGGCAGCAATTCACACCTTGTCCAAAGCTGTGGTTGGTTTAAATTTTCAGGGGTTCTCAACCTTGGCAACTTTAAGACTTGTGGACTTCAACTGGCTGAGGAATTCTGGGAGTTGAAGTCCACAAGTCTTATAGTTGCCAAGGTTGAGAACCCCTGGTTTAACTCACTCTGATTGGTTTCAATAAGCCACAATTGGCTGGAAAAGCATCCAAACACTCAACCACCGCCATGGTTTATCTACCACCATGGTTGGCTTTCCAACTGCCAATCTCCATACAAGTAGTCCTTGTTTAACGACCGCCTCGTTTAGTGTCCATCTTTGCAGCCACAACAGGGATGAAAAAGTAATTTTGCAACTATCCTCATGTTTATGATCTTTGCTGATCTGTAGGGCAGCAAAAAGCTGAAGTCAGATCCTAAACATGGCTGCAATTTCACTTAGTGACTACTTTGCTTGACAACCGAGTTGTTGGTCCAAATGATGGTCGCTAAATGAGGACGACCTGAATGGCTTCAACCAGAGAGACAAACAGGACAATAGGAAGAGTGATACCATCCTTTTGCAGGCAAATACTCTTAAATACAGGTAATGCTGGAACTCATGGCCAGTTGCTTTGCGTCCATTTAAAGTTACGATGGACCTTCCCAGGGCTACCTCGGACCTAGATTCAAAATTCTGACAGCCATTACATTTGGGATGCTTGGCAACTGGCTCCCATTTATGGCTGTTTGAGCATCCTGTGGTCACGTAGCCATGTTTTGCCCCAAACTGACTTTGAAATCCAGTTTCCAGCAAAAACCACAGAGGACATGAATGCAATGTTCGCTTTGCAACTGCTACATTCGCTTAATGACTACTGAGGAAAAAAGTTGTATAATTTGGCATGCTCACATGCTCCCCCGCTTAATGGCCACCACAACCTACTATCATAATTCCAGACTCAATTATGGTTGTACATTGAGGATGTCCCATATATGTTTTTTTTTTTACCTCCCAGGCAAGGAATATTTGGTAATCTTGCAGCCCACCACAAATCGGCTTAGTTCGGCCTTTCGGATCTGGGGGTCCTCAAGATGGGCAAGTTTCATTTACCACAATCCTCCCCAATGGCTGTGCTGGCTGAGGAATTCTGGGAATTGGTCCACCTATCTGGAAGGGCTCTTAATCAGGGAATGCTGATGAGCTAGCTGGATTCCGGACCTCTGTTCAAGTTGATTTCTGACTTTTTAAAATGCAGGTCGTCCTTGACCTACAACCACAATGGAGCCCAAAATTTCTGATGCTAGATGAGACGGTGGGTAAGTGAGATTTGCCTCATTATATGACTTTTCTCGCCGCAGGTCTTAAGTGAATCACTGCAGTTGTTAAGTTAGTGAATCTGGCTTTCCCATCAACTTTGCTTGTCAAAAGGTCTCAGAAGGTGATTTCACGGCCCTGCAACCGTCATAAACATGAGCCAGTTGCCAAGCTCCACGTGACCACGGAGATGCTGCAATGGTTCATAAGTGTGAAAAACGGACACTTTTTCCCGTGCCGTTGTAACTTCGAATCGTTGTTACTATTGTAAGTCGAGGACTAACCTGTCAAGTGCAAGTAAGTTGACAACCCACCCAAACGATCCGACTAACATTTTGGAGAGTCTTAAAGTTTGGCAACTTTTAAGACTTGGGGACTTCAATACCCAGAATTCCCCAGCCAGTGGCCAAAGTTGGACATCTCTGTTTTAGTGGCTGCCACCAGGGGGCAGTGCTGTGCTCTCCATTTATGTTTTCCAAGCGCTGGCTGGCACTTTCCCAGCCCCACCTATCCTGCTGTGCCAATTTCCTGAGTCTTCGAGAAAGTTTTCCATTTCCAAGCAGTCGGGGATCAGGCTTACGCATGATCCCCGACTGCTTGGAAATGGAAAACTTTCTCAGCTGATCAGCCCCCACCCCAAAGAGGAGGAGGAGGAGGAGGAGGAGGAGGAGGCAAGTCTTTGCAAAGTCCCAGCTGACATCAACTTGGCCTGTTTGATCTGGAGGAGCTTCAAGAGCTGAAATCTGAACCAGAACACAGTCTGCAAAGGTGGCAAAGAACAGCCCAGGATTTACTCTCCTTCCTGTCCTTTTTGCAAAGCTTCCAAGATTGCAGCGCTGGAGAGAAAGGAAATTTCTGCGTCTTTGTGGCACAGAATTCTTACAGCGGGGGAAAAAAAGCAAAAGGTTTTGCTTTTTGTTTTGTTTTTTGCGGTCAAATTCCTCACCCTGGCAAAGTTGGAAACAGGGTGGGTTGGTGGGTTGGCATGAGTACAAGGCTGGCATGTGTCATCAAGAGGACATGGATTGTCGATAAGCACTCTGGATATATCTTGCTCTTACAGAAAATATTCTTCTCCTGGCTGCATTCACACACGATCCTTCATCGGGTCATTTGCACAACATGGTTTAGCCTGGGCTAGCTTAACTTCTTGTATGGATTAACCTGTTGCATGAATTCGGATCAATACATTGAACGAACTGAGAAAGTACGGTAAACATTAGCTATCAAGTGTCTTGTGCAAACCCCACCTTTGCAAGTACTCCTCAACGTACGGCCATAATCGGGAGCAGAATTTCCATTGCTAAACAAGTCAGTTGTTCACTGAGTTGCGCCTGATTTTACTAGCTCTTTTTTTTTTTTGCCATGTTTGTTAGGAAAATCGCTGCAGTCGTTAAGTGAATCATGCAGCTGTTAAGCAAATCCGGCTTCCCCCATTGACTTTGTTGGTTGGAAGCTGGCTGTAAAACTGGTTGTAAATGGCGATTACTTGACCCAGGGATGCTGCAACCATAGTAAATATACATACCACTTGCAAAGTGCCCGGATTTTAACCACATGGCCCTAGGGATGTGATGATGATGTTAAGCGCAAAGACCGGTTGTTTTTCCCGTGCTGTTGTAACTTTAAACACTCGCTAAATCAGTGGTTCTCAACCTTTTTAATGCCGCAACCCCCCCAACCGGTCATAAGTCGACTACTCAACTGGTCGTAAGTTGAGGACTACTCAACCGGTCGTAAGTCGAGGACTACTCAACCAGTCGTAAGTCGAGGACTACTCAACTGGTGCAGCACCGTTTGCAGAATGGGACTTTTGGTGGGCTCAGCAGGGCAGAGACAGCCTGGACAATTCCTGTTGGCTTTGGAAAGCCAATAGAATTAGACTCTATTCAAGAGAGTCTCTTCTATTGGCTTTCAAAAACCAATAGAATAAAAGGGAGGAGCACAGCTAAGGAAAAGGGGGGGGGGGAAATGGCGGACTGCGTTGTTTGGCGACACCCGTGAAATGGTCGTTTGACCCCAAATGGGGTCCCGACCCACAGGTTGAGAACCGCTGCGCTAAATAAATGGTTTTAAGCTGAGGACAAATAAAATAATACATCTTTGGCATTATTTCACAAACTCAGGGTAACAAGAGAACAAATGTTATTTCTCTCTGTATCTAGAGAAAAATTCTCCTTTTGTAGAATGTTAAGCATTAGGTGGGAGAACTCCTGCTAGAAATTACCTTGCTACAACTTTTTGTGTGTATTTTCCCAGGCAAGTCTCTAGTCCCTGTTATTTGTGGCAATAGTCCGGAGGAACCCCTAGTAACATGCTGACTTACTTTTTCCTTCTTTCCAAAGAGCTCATGCATGAATTGGCATGGGGCTTTATGCCAAGATACATTTACAGACACGCTTGCCATAACAAAAACAGATTTTAGGCACTCGTCTAAAAGCCATGTCAGTATTTAAAAGGCTGATCGTTGCACAGTTGAGAAACACTGATCTACGCAACAGAACTGTCAAAGCTGACTACCACTCATCCCCTCATACAGCAATTCTGGATGCAGTACAAATAGACATAAAATCAACTCCACGTGAATACAGGGTGTCCTTGACTTACAGCAGTTCATTTAGTGACCATTCATAGTTACCACAGCACTGAAAAAAGTGACTTATGATCATTTTTCACATTTACGACTGGTGCAGGATCTGCCTGATCACTTGATCAAAATTCAGAATCTCGGTAACTGATTCATATTTATGACCGTTGCAGCATCCCGTGATCCCCTTTTGCGACCTCCTGACAAATGAACTTGATAGGGAAGCCAGATTCACTTAACCACTGTGTAATTAACTTAATAACTGCTGCGATTCACTTAATATTCTTTGTAAAATGGGGCAAAATTCACTTAATACACGTCTCGCTAAGCAACAGGAATTTTGGGCTCAGTTGTGGTTGTAAGGTAAGGACTGCCTGTATTATAATAAGACTTAAAAGCAAGAATAAAATCATTAGCATTCAGAGATAGAAATGATTATCATCAATAAAGGAGAATATTTGTAGCTCAGGGTTGAAACAAGGGGTCCTTGGTGCTCTCTGAGCTTGTTGGTTTTCATTACCCACATTAGGTAACAGGGCTAGTAAGACGTTTACTAGCACTGATGATGTTACTTAGTTTGGGTAATGAAACCTTTGCAAGAAAATAAGCAAGCTCAGAGAGCACCAAGGATCCCACAGTCCTCTTTCTCCTCCTCCTCCTCCTCCTCCTCCCTTCTAGTCCTGATGATGTTCCCTAGTTGGGTCATGAAAAGTCTGCAAGAAAACAAGCAATCTTGGGGGGCAGCAAGGACCACTCAATTATTATCCCAGAGAAGCATAAAAACAAATTTGAAACATTAACTCAGGGTTTCCCAAACCAGGATAAATTATCCAAACCTGCTAAAAGTAGTTTTTCTTTAGGTGTCAACTCACAAACCTATAACCCAAGCACAATAGGGAAAATAAGCTGTTTTGGAAATGAAGGAAACTGTTTGGGAAGCTTTGCATTAACTCAACAATCTCTCCCTGCCTCAAAAACTCTGCAAAAAATCTCCAGGATATTTCTGTTGATTTAGACCTGTGTTTATTTACCACTAGTTTCTGTTGATGTTTCAGTCCAAGTAGCTCAAGAAGTTTCCAAAATGTCAATCCAGGACACATTGCATGAAAAATATAATGCCTGATAAAATAAACTCTTGAATCCATTCAGAATCTGAATCCATGTAGGAAAATACTCTCAATGTTTTCTTCCCCCAAAATATGATTTCTTCAGCTTTAACACTTCTGTTGTGTAGATCAGTGTTTCTCAACTGTTGGCAACTTTAAGAGGCGTGGACTTCAATTCCCAGAATCCCCTAGCCAGCAATGCTATATTTGAATGAAATAGTGCTATATTTCAGAGACTTCTGAAATTAATTTAATGCCCACCATTTTCAAAATTCCTGGGAGAAAACACCAGTGCATTTGATTCAGCCAAAAGTAATTTTATCTGCGTAGTATCTTTATGGTTATATAATTATCTGTATCTCTTTCCACCCATCTCCTTCCTGTTAACTACTAGAATTTCTGAAGTTTGGCTAACATTTAAAAAAAAAAAAAAAGTTTGGGCCCGTCTCAACCACAACATTATTTCCTGCAGAAATGCCTCTGCGGTCCACTTTGTAAACGCTGATGGTTTTGCAAAATTATTTCAGGAATCTAGTTAGGCTGCTGCATTCTGTGGTTTGCTAAGCAGAAGAGACACACCCTGGAAATTCATTTAAGAAGCTCCCTAATAGGGATAGGGATAGGGGTGTCTGGAAGGCAGCTTAACATCTTGGGACTGCATATTTGTCTTGCCTTAATGCAGCATTTCCCAACCTTGGCAACTTGAAGATGTGTGGACTTCAACTCCCAGAATCCCTAGCCAGCCAAGAATTCTGGGAGTTGAAGTCCACATAACTTTCAAGTTGCCATCATTGAGAAACACTGCCGTAGTGGTTACAGTGTTTCTTTAATACGTCGTTTTAATGTGTTTCTTTACTTGCATTATAATTCAGATTGTGATGTCAGAACTTGAGTCCACCAATAGGAAGGGCCGATCCCAATGATTATTTTGGATCACTGCCATTTCGGGATGCTGCAAGTTATCATCCCAGCAGCCATGGGAGGTGGAAAGGTGGTGAAGATTTAAATCAGATTTCTTGAACGGGTCTGAGGTCCAGTTGGCCTATGTTACCGTTAGTCCTCGATTTACAATTATTCAGACAGTGATCATTCAAAGTTAAAAAATGACTTATGACCGGTTTTCACACTTATGACCATTGCAGCCTCCCCATGGTCACATGATTAGATTCTTGGCAACTGACACACATTTATGATGGTCGCAGTGTCCCAGCATCATGTGATCCCCTTTTGTGACCTGACAAGCCAAGTCAATAGGAAAGCCGGATTCACTTAACGACTGTGTCACTAATTTAACACCTGCAGTGATTCACTTAATAACTGCGCCATGAAAGGTTGCAAGATGGGGCAAAACTCACTTAAGAGCTGTCTCATTTAGCAAGCAACAGAAATTTGGACTCAAACCTGGCCGTAAGGCGAGAACTAGCTGCACTTGCCTTAAATCGGAGGTTTTCAAACTTGGCTGTTTGATGAAGGGTGGACTTCAACTCCCAGAATTCCCGAGCCTCGTGGCAACTTGACTGGGGAATTCTGGGAGTTGAAGTCCACCGTTCTTCAGGTTGCCCAGTTTGAAAAAACCCTGATTTAAACAAAGCCTCCTGCAAGCTGATCTCTACCACTAATGAATACACTGGACCCTGGCCTTATCATTTTGTCCCAGGTAGCCAAAGTGGGTTACGTGCCACCTGGCTGGCAAGACGCCTTAAGAGCACCATAAAAGCCTGAAGGAAAGAGAAGAGGAGAGGAAGAAGAGGGAAGTAGGGAAGAGAAGAAAGGGAGAAAGAAGGTAGAGAAGAAGGAGTGTGGATACAGTGAAAGGGGAAATAGGCGAGCAACACCAAAAGTCATGTGTATGTATTTCTTTCATTTTATTAAAAGTATCTTATATAAGAATGTAAAAAGAATGTATGTTAACATCTGATAACATATATCACGGTATATGTATGGGGGAGAGTTTGGAAAAATAAAAAATAAAAAAAACTATTTTTTAAAAAAAGAGCACCACAAAAGCCATTCTTCATTTACTATTTGATGCCCCGTCCCCAGTGGTTCATCAGGAGCTGTGGTTTTGCAACCCTCCATCGTGATTTGCAGCCACCCCCGAGCCAAGAAGTGGGTCAGGCCACAATTTCGGGGGAAATAGCAGCAGGCGAGGCTGCTATGTCAAATATTTCACCTTTGGCATTCAGAGGCTGAAGGGCCAGTTTGTCTTCTGCAAAACATGGAGGGGCAGCTGGGAATAAAAGAATGTTCTTGGCCTCTCTTTCTTCCAAATTGGAAACTCCTGGCTAATTAAAGGGCCCCCAAAAGAGATTTTTTAAGAGATGTTCCAGCTGTAGGATAAGGCTGAGACAGACAAACAGCCCCTGAAACGGGGAAGGACACCTAGACATGCATTAAGAGACTGCTTCTATTCCAGGGCAGAATAAGCCTTCCTGTGTTAATAGTAATAATAATAATAATAATAATAATAATAATAATAATGACAAAAAAGTCTGGATAGTGGACATGGCAGTGCCTGGAGATAGCAGAATAGACGAGAAAGAATTGGAGAAGATCACAAAATACAAAGACCTACAAATAGAAATAGAAAGACTGTGGCAAAAGCAAGCAAGGGTAGTACCAATAGTAATAGGTGCCTTGGGTGCAATCCCAAAACAACTGGAGCACCACTTGAACACCATTGGCATTGACAAATTCGCTATTAGTCAATTGCAAAAGGCGGCCTTATTAGGAACTGCTTCCATCCTGCGACGATACCTGTAATACCATCAAACATCCACATCTGCCTATCCCAGGTCCTGGGTAAGGACTCGATAGGTAGACAAAATGCCAAATCCAGTCTGAACATCTGGCTGACTGTGCGATGATCAATAATAGAAGAAGAAGAAGAAGAAGAAGAAGAAGAAGAAGAGAAGAAGAAGAAGAAGGAAGAGGAAGAGGAAGAGGAAGAGGAAGAGGAAGAGGAAGAGGAAGAGGAAGAAGAAGAAGAAGAAGAAGAAGAAGAAGAAGAAGAAGAAGAAGAAGAAGAAGAAGAAGAAGAAGAAGAAGAAGAAGAAGAAGAAGAAGAAGAAGAAGAAGATGAGAGCTATGCCAGAGGTTCAACTATACTGGACAGGTCTCATCAGAGGAGTCAGACAAAGAGTGTCTCTCCCATAAAAAATATGGTGAGACGTAAATTTCAGAATGCCATACCGGCTCAGATGTCGCCCGGGTTAACAAGGTCCGCGCTAGATATTGGAGTTCCTGGATATCTGGTGAAAAATGGGTTACAGGACTCAGGACTGTTGGCTGAGCAACCAGGGCCAGCAGCTGCAGAACTACTGGAAGAAAAGGTGTTTACCCGTCGCAGATACACAGTGATTGAAAACAAAGAAATAATGATCTGTTACTACAGATCAAGTCCAACAAGAAGAGGATATCTAAGGGACTAATTCTGGCTGCACAAGACCAAGCCTTAAGGACAAATGCATATAAAGTCAAAATTGAGAAGACAGCAACAGACAGTAAGTGCCGCCTATGCAAAGAAGCTGAAGAAACAGTGGACCACCTGGTAAGCTGCTGCAAGAAGATCGCACAGACTGACAAAGTAGTAGCAACAATTGCATTAGAAGATCTGCAAGAAATATCATTTGCCTGTAAGCAAGAACTGGTGGGATCATAAAATAGAGAAAGTCATAGAAAATGATAAAATTAAACTGCCCTGGGACTTCAGAATTCAAACAGACAAGCACCTGCAACATAACACCCCGGACTTAACAACTGTTGATAAGAAAGACAAAAAGTCTGGATAGTGGACGTGGCAGTGCCTGGAGACAGCAGAATAGACGAGAAAGAACTGGAGAAGATAACAAAATACAAAAACCTACAAATAGAAATAGAAAGACTGTGGCAAAAGCAACCAACGGTAGTACCAATAGTAATAGGCGCCTTGGGTGCAATCCCAAAACAACTGGAGCACCACTTGAACACCATTGGCATTGACAAATTTGCCATAAGTAAATTGCAAAAGGCCTTATAGGAACTGCTTCCATCCTGCGACGAGATCTGTAATACCATGAAACATCCACATCTGCCTATCCCAGGTCCTGGGTAAGGACTTGATAAGTAGACAAAATGCCAAATCCAGTCTGAACATCTGGCTGACTGTGCGATGATCCATAATAATAATAATAATAATAATAATAATAATAATAATAATAATAATAATAATAATAATAATAATAATAATAATAATATGATGTTGGAAGGGACCTTGGAGGTCATCTAGCCCAACCCGTCTGTTACAGGCAGTCCTCAAGTTACGTCCAGTTCTCTGTAGCCACTGTTTGAACTCCAGATGGACCTAGCTAGGGGGTATAGAAAGTCCTCGACTTACAACATCTGTTTAGTGACCTTTCGAAGTTACAACAGCACTGAAAAAAGGGATTTATGACTATTTTTCACACTTATGATCATTGCAGCCTCCTCACGGTCACATAATCAAAATTCGGACACTCGGCAACTGGCTTGTATTTATGACAGTTGCCGGGTCCAAGGGTCACACCCCCTTTTGTCACATCTGACAAGCAAAAGCTGGATTCACTTAACAACTGTGTTTTCATTGCTAAGCAAGGCAGTTGTCGAGTTTTGCCCCATTTTAGGACTTTTCTTGCCGTTGCAGTTGTTAAGTTAGTAACATGGTTGTTAAGTGGATCTGGCTTCCCCACTGACTTTGACAGACGGTCACAAAAGGGGGAATCGCATCACCCCGGAACACTGCAACCAACCTAAATATGAGTCAGTTGCCGAGTGTCTGAATTTTGATCGTAGGATGCTGCAATAGTTGTAAGCGTGAAAAACGGTCGTAAGTCACTTTTTTCAGTGCCGTTGTGACTTTGAACAGTTCCTATATAAATGGTTGTAAGTTGAGAACTAACTGTATTCCTAGAGCATGCTGGCTGAGGAATTCTGGGAGTTGAAGTCCACCCCTCTTAAACTTGTAGATAAAACCCTGGCCTGATCCTTACATTTTGGGATCCTTTACACCAGTGGTTCTCAACCTTTTTAATGCCACGACCCCCAACCGGTTGTAAGTCGAGGACTACTCCACCGGTCGTAAGTCGAGGACTACTCAACGGGTGCAGCACCGTTTGCAGAATGGGACTTTTGGCGGGCTCAGCAGGGCAGAGACAGCCTGGACAATTCCTATTGGCTTTGGAAAGCCAATAGAATGAGACTCTATTCAAGAGAGTCTCTTCTATTGGCCTCCAAAAGCCCATAGAATAAAAGGGAGTAGCACAGCTAAGGAAAAGGGGGGAAAAAATGGCGGACTGCGTTGTTTGGCGACCCCCGTGAAATGGTCGTTCGACCCCAAATGGGGTCCCGACCCACAGTATGAGATCTCTGTTGGTTTCAATTCCCCAAAGATATTTTAAGATATGTTCTCCTTCCTTAATATCCATTTCTCAGCTTCTTAGATTGGGGCTGGCCATGCGTTCTTTCCTGGGGTGGGGTGGGGGCTTTAAACAGTTATCTAACTTTTTAAAAGTAGCTCTCTTTCTTTTTTAAGTCCACACACTGCAGTTGTCTTCACATAATTTCAGGTTCACAAACACCAAACGTTCAGCTCAACACAAAAACCAAACTTCTTTCCATGAGCTCTGCTGCAAAAAAAAAAAAAGCCTAACCAGGTTTCCAGCTAGTTAAGTTCTAGACATCATGTCAATCTGCTACCACACTTCTCACTGACTTGGCTTAAGTTAAGGTTTAATTAACTTTCAAGGCTTTGGGGCCTTAAAAACAAGGCTAATTCAAATAGTTGCCCAAACTAGATGAAGTCAGTAAAACAGGAATGTCCAGCCCTGGCAACTTTAAGACCTGTGGACTTCAACTCCCAGGATTCCCCAGCCAGCCATGCATTCTGGGAGTTGAAGTCCACAGGTCTTAAAGTTGCCACGGTTGGACACTTCTGGTGTGCAAGAAAAGAATGCCCCACTGTTCCATCTGAATTCACAGATAATTCAGAGGTGGCGAAATAATGAAGGTCTTGCAACCTGTTGCAAAAAAAAAATGGATTTTCCTGGGATTTGCAAGAAGGATGGAAGAAGAAAAGGGAAGCCAAATGTGTAAGGAAGGACAATCCAGACTGGAGAAATCTGCCCTAATGGAGGAGGTGGTTCACCCTAGGAAGGAGGCCAAGCCAGCGAAAGATCAATATGCAAATCAAAAGGTTGTGTGGCAGTGTTGAACAACAAACACCGGCACACACCCCAAACGGTAAATACAACACTGCGATAAACGAAAGTGGTTCCAAACCGCAAGAGAGCAGGAACTAAATCTGGGTTCTCAAGGTGTACTCAAGGCTCACTGCTGCCCCCCCCTCCAAATGGCCCATTTCCCCAAAGGATGGCATGGCTACCACATTGGGTGGTGAAGCTGGTGTTGCTTCATCAAGAAATAGAGCCGTTGGTTGGGTCACAGAGTCAGACTTGGAAGGATCCCCAGAAGGCATCTAGTCCAACCTCTGTGCTCGGAGCATCACAGCGTCTCTGATAGAGGGTCATCCAGCTGTGTGTGAAAGGAGAACACATGACCACACTTGGAATAACTGCATTCAGTTCTGGTCACCATGATGTAAAAAAGATGTTGAGGCTCTAGAAAGAGTGCAGAGAAGAGCAACAAAGATGATTAGGGGACTGGAGGCTAAAACATACAAAGAAAGGCTGCTGGAATTGGGTATGTCTAGTTTAATGAAGAGAAGGGAGAGGGGTGACAAGATAGCAGTGTTCCAATATCTCAGGGGCTGCCCCAAAGAAGAGGGAGTCAAGCTATTCTCCGAAGCGCCTCAAGGCAGGACAAGAAGCAATGGATGGAAACTAACCAAGGAAAGAAGCAACCTAGAACTAAGGAGAAACTTCCTGACAGTGAGAACAATTAACCAGTGGAACAACCTGCCTCCAGAAGCGGTGAATGCTCCAACACTGGAAGTTTTTAAGAAGAGACTGGACAGCCATTTGTCCGAAATGGTGTAGGGTTTCCTGCCTGAGCAGGGGGTTGGACTAGAAGACCTCCAAGGTTCCTTCCAACTCTGTCATTCTGTATTCTACATTCTGTATTTCTTGTGGCAACCTGTTCCACCAGCTGACAGCTAGTACAGAAGGGACATTCCTGCTAATTTCTACCTTCAATCGTGGTTCATTTATAGGCAGTCCTCAATTAATGACCGGTCACTTAACAACTGTGTGTGCCTATGACAGATCTCACCAGAGCTACTTACAACCTATTTTTATAACCCAAGTTACATAGGATTGATTACACATCAAAATTTTGGTGCTTGGCAATCCGTCCACTTTACACCTGTTTGCAATATCCCACAGACATGTGCCCACAATATGTGAAGGGTTTTGCCAGTGTCTAGTTTTATTTTCAGTTTATGAGGGGGAAAAAAACCCATGGTGGGGGAAAATGGATTCACTTAACAACATAAAAAAAATTGTAAAAAAAAGTCATTAACTTCTAATCTGTTCACATGATGGCTTGATTTACGACTACAATGACTTTATGATGGTAACTCCAGGTTCAAATTTGGTCATAAGTTGAGGACTACCTGTAAGTTAATCTACTGGTTCTGGTCCTGCCCACTGGAGAAACAAATCCACACCCTTCTCTGTGCGTATGGACTTCATGTTGGCTGGGGGATTCTGGGAGCTGAAGTCCACCCATTTTCAAGCTGTCCAATCTGAGAAACACTGATTTAAAGATTGCCTGTTGACCAATGCTTAAAGGCTGATTACCCCATGTCCATTAAGACTGGGTTTCAAGACAGCTTGCAGAAGTTTGAACTTCAATTCCCAGCATGCCTTTCAGGAAAAAGCAGTTTTATAACTATAATTGCAGAAATATTTGACCATCAACATTCCCTGTGTCAGGCACAATTTATGGCTTTCTATTCTATCTATGCTTGAATTTGTCTTTCTGATTCGGGATGGGCCCGGCTGCTATGCTACAAGAAAATATTTAAAATGTCCCCATTGCTTAAGAAAGGATTTATGAAAGCTTGCAGTGCAAACTTTGTATGAATAAAGGGGAAATTTGTCTGGCTTGGAACAAGGCTTCTCATGAGCCCTAGCGTCAATCCGGAACCCTTTGTATTTAGTTAGCCTGTTTTTATATTTACCTTTTATGTTTATGCTTTGCAAAAAAATAATCCAGGGTGATAAAAATATTTCCTGTCCTTTTAATCCCGATGCATAAGCTTTCCAATACAGATAGCTTTTCACCATTTGCTTAACGACTGTTCCAAGTTATAACAACACTGAAAAAAAACTGAGCTTTGTCCGGTCCTCACACTTATGACCTTCACAGCACCTCCACAGTCATGTGATCAAAATGTGCCCGCTTGACAACTGGCATGTATTAATGACGGCTGCAGGTCACGTGAGCTCCATCTGCAACCTTCCCAGTCGGCTTCCCACGACGGAAGCCCTATTCGCTTAATGACTCCGTGATTCGCTTAACAGCGAATTTTACAACCACGGTTGTAAAATTGGGCATGACTCTCTTTAACAACTGCCTTGCTTAGCAGCAGAAATTCTGGTCCCAACTGTGGGTTGTAAGTCAAGGACCTGGACGTAAGATGGTCTTGGCTGCTGATCTCCAAGGAGAATCTCTTCTGCGGGGTTGCAAATTAACACACAATGCAGGTAGTCCTTGATACAACTGAGCCCAAAATGTTCGTGGCGAAATGAAACCTTTAAGTCAATTTTGCCCCATTTTACGACCTTGGATGCCACAATTGTTAATTGAATCATTGCCGTTGTTAAGTTAGCCATACGGTTGTTAAGTGAATCTGGCTTCCCCCATTCAGTCTGTTTGTCAGAAGGTCGCAAAAGAGGATCACATGAGTCGGGGACACTGCTACTGTCATAAATACGAGTCAGTTACCAAGCATCCGATTTTTGATCACGTGACCATGGGGATACTGCCATGGTCGTTAAGTGTGGGGAAACGGTCACTTTTTTCAGTGCTGTTGTAACTTTGAACGGTCACTAAGTGAACTGTTGTAAGTCAGGACTACCTGTAGAGCTATCCTTTTAGATCAGTGGTTCTCAACCTGTGGGTCGGGACCCCATTTGGGGTCGAACGACCATTTCACGGGGGTCGCCAAACAATGCAGTCCGCCATTTTTTCCCCCTTTTCCTTAGCTGTGCTACTCCCTTTTATTCTACTGGCTTTTGAAAGCCAATAGAATAGACTCTCTTGAAGAGACTCTAATTCTATTGGCTTTCCAAAGCCAATAGGAATTGTCCAGGCTGTCTCTGCCCTGCTGAGCCCACCAAAACTGCAAACCGTGCTGCACCAGTTGAGTAGTCCTCGACTTACGACCAGTTGAGTAGTCCTCGACTTACACCGGTTGGGGTCGCGGCATTAAAAAGGTTGAGAACCACTGTTTTAGATCTTTCTGATAAACTGTCTTTTGTCCCCTCAACAATTGTGCATTTCCTGCAAAATAGGAAATATATGACACAGAGAACTTCTACATGTTTGGAAGTCACTAAGTTGGAATAGTCTGGACCAGCGGTCTTCAACCTTGGCAATTTTAAGACTTGTGGACTTCAACTCCCAGAATTCCTCAGCCAGCTTTCTGGGAGTTGAAGTCCACAAGTCTTAAAGTTTGCCAAGGTTGAAGACCCCTGGTCTGGCCAGACGAATAGTTCTGAGTTGTGTTCTTAATGCAAAAGGCTGTTTTTGTCCCAGCGGATAGTTGCAGAACCTTTGAACCAAGAATCTTTTTCGCTTCCCGCCTCCTCGGGATTTTTATGTCATGACTTTTTAGGTCAGTACCTAAAAGACCAACTGCACAACAATTATATGCCGTAGTAGAGGCTTCTTCATAAAATCTGATTTGAGGGTGCCGGCACAGGAACACCTCCCCCCAAGAGTGCAATGGTTCTGTTGTTGTGGCAACTCTTGGGAAAAAAATGGAGACGAAAGCACCACACCCTGCTTTGTTCCCTTGGAAAGAAGCCTCTGGCCAGGGTGGGGACGCTTGCTGCGATGACTCACAACGTACACACAAGAGAGAGCCTGAATCGACAGGGTTTTTTGCAACCGCAAAGCAAAAGGGGAAAAGAAAAAAAGAATCATCGGAAAAATAGAACCTGCAATTATTCCTGTTTTTGTTGCTCTGTATCATGATTGTGTTGACTTAGCTGTTATGTTTCTATTGTGCCCCCGTCTTAAGTGATTAACATAGGCAGGGGTGTCTCACCATGGAAACTTTCAAGACCTGTGGACTTCCAACTCTGGCTGGGGACTTCTGGGAGTTGAAATCCACAAGTCTTAAAAGTTGCCAAGTTTGGGGACCCCCTGGGCCAGAATCAGCCATGCTGGCTGGGGAATTCTGGGAGCGGAAATCCACAAGTCTTAAAAGTGGCCAAGATGGGACACTCCTGGCTTAAAGAATCCTCCTATTCCTTCTCACAACAGTCCTGCAAGGTAGGTTAGCGTCTGCCTGTAGGTTGTCCGCTGATCTTCACATTAAGGGTTACGCCTTAATAACTGTGCTCCGTTCACTTTGCATGCATGCGACTCGCCTAAGGCTCGTAAAAGAAAACCCAGAAGTAACCAGCTTCCTTCCTTAGAAGAAATTCCTTCCCTCTCACTGTTTCTCCATAAATCACCCCTCCAGGTGCCGTTGCGGTCCCCCCCCCCTCCACTGGGAAGGAGCCAGCTAACACTGTGACTCATGAAGAGCTGCGACAGAGGAATGTTCTCTTCAAATCAATCATTCCATTGAGGCAGAAGAATTACTGGCTGCTCCCTTTCCCAGATCGAAGAAAACTGAAGGGTAGGGGTGCCAGAGCGGTGACTCACACCGGTCTGCAACGGTCAGTCTCTAACCCCGTGGTGGCAAACCTATGGCACGGGTGCCAGAGGCGGCACTCAGAGCCCTCTCTGTGGGCACGCGCGCCGCCACCCCAATCCTACGCCTTCAGCTGGGTTTTATAAAACCTTTTCGCTTTAGGCCTCCACCGCGTGTGCAAAAAAAAAAAGGTTCAATCAATCAATTTCAACTTCTCGTAGGAAAAAAAAAGATCTCGCAAAGTTGGAATTGATTGAACTTTTTAGTCCCACCCCAGTCTGCTGTTAACATCGCAGCCACACCCACCCAATGGGCCACGCCCACCCGGCACCCGACGATGCATAAGTGGGTTTTGGGTTGCAGTTTGGGCACTCGGTCTCTAAAAGGTTCGCCATCACTGCTCTAACCCAAACCGATCTCTCACTCCGCATAATTCTATCAATTAAGAATAGAGCTGCAAGGGACCTTGGAGGTCTTCTAGTCCAGCCCCCTGCTCAAGCAGGAGAACCTATACCATCTCAGACAAGAGACTGTCTAGCCCAGTGGTTCTCAACCTTTCTAATGCCGCGAGCCCATAATACAGTTCCCCATGTTGTGATGACCCCCAACCATTTATATATCACTGGGTGCCAGGGGTGTGGCCAAAGAAAAGGGGGAAAAAATGGCGGACAGCCTTGTTTGGCGACCCCCGTGAAATGGTCGTTCAACCCCAAATGGGGTCCCGACCCACAGGTTGAGAACCACTGGTCTAGCCTCTTCTTGAAAATCTCCAGTGACGGAGCACCCACGATTTCTGGAGGCCAGCTGTTCCACTGGTTAATTGTCCTCACTGTTAGGAAGTTTCTCCTTAATTCCAAGTTGCTTCTCTCCTGGATTTGTTTCCATCTGTTGCTTCTTGTCCTGCCTTCTGGTGCTCTGGGAAATAAATTGACCCCCTTCTTTTTGTGGCAGCCCCTCAAATACTACAATATTACTATCATGTCCCCGCCCTAGTGCCGTCTTTTCCAAAACTGGATGCTGTATTCCAGGTGTGGCCTTATTAAGGCTTTATAAAGTGCTGCTAATACTTCAAGTGATTTTGATTCTATGCCTCTCTTTATACCAAAGATTGTGTTAGCTTTTTTGGCTGCTGCCGCACATGGCTGGCTCATGTTTCAATGCCGCCATGTGGATATACCCAAGATTTGCTTACAATTATTTTCTGAGCAAGGGATCCAAAAACTTTGCAAAACCTGCATCTTCCTCCAGGGTTTTGGGTCACAGTTATGTTACATGAATATTCTTGGCTGCTTCAAGTAGTCCTTGACTTCACAACTGAGCCCAGATTTCCCTTGCTAAGGGAGATAGTTGTTAAGTGAGTTTTACCCCATTTTACAACCTTTCTTACCACAGTTGTTAAGGGAATCACTGCAGTTATTAACAGTTCTTAAATGAATCTGGCTTTCCCATTAACTTTAGTAGAAGGTTTCAAAAGAGAGTTGCATGACCCCGGAACACTGCAATAAATAAATATGACTCAGTTGCCGAGCATCTGAATTTTGATCATAAGACCCTGGGGAAGCTGCAAAGGTCGTAAGTGTGCAAAACGGTTGTAAGTCACTTTTTTCAGTGCTGTTGTACCTTTGAAGAGTCACCAAACGAACAGTTGAGGACTACCTGTATGTTATTTTACATTATTTCTGCTGTTTCTCATATTTGTTGTTTTGGATATGTTTCTTTTCTGTTTTTCACCGTTAGCCGCCCAGAGGCACGCCTCGGGGCATGGCAGCCGTATAAAGGTAGTAAATAAATACATATATGCATAAACCACACCTGGAATACAGCATCCAGTTTTGGTCACCACATTACAAAATATAAGGTGACTAACCGTCCTCTTTAGGGAGGACAGTTGTCCTTTTGTGAGTTCTGTCCTCCCTCGAAAAGTGTCCTCCTACATGTCCTCCTTTTCGATATTTGAAGACTAATCTGCAGGGCTTTTTTTCCTCATAGAACGCTCAGAATGGCGTTCTGGCACCTTTTTTTGATGGTTTTTTTTTTTTCAACTTTTGCATGAGCTGTGCTACTCCCACTATTGGCTTTCGAAAGCCAATAGGAATTGCTGCTGAGCGCGCCAAACTTTGCACATGCAAGCGCCAAACTTTGCACATGTATTATTGTTGCAATGAATAAAATGTTTCTTTTATTTACGATATTTTTTTTTTCTTCAATTTATTTGTGTCCTCCTTTTCATTGTAAAAAAGTTGGTCACCTTACAAAACAGAGGTTGAGACTTTGGGAAAAGTGTAGAGAAGAACAACCAAGATGATTAAAGGCCTGGAGACTAAACTAAAACATGTGAAGAATTGGGTATGGCCAGTCTAGAGAAAAGAAGGGGGGGACATGATAGCAGGATTCCAGTATCTGAGGGGCTGCCACAAAGAAGAGGAGGGTCAACCAATTTTCCAAACCACCAGAAGGCAGGACGAGAAACAACGGGTGGAAACTAATCAAGGAGAGAAGCAACCTAGAACTAAGGAGAAACTTCCTAACAATGAGGACAATTAACCAGTGGAACAGCTTGCCACCAGAAGTTGTGGATGCTCCAACATTGGAGGCTTTGAAGAAGAAACTGGACAGCCAGCCACCTGTCTGGAATAGTATAGGGTCTCCTGCTTGAGCAGGACTAGATGACCTCCCAGGTCCCTTCTAGCTCTATTCTGATTGAAATGGCCATCCGCAGATTGTCAAATCAATGTAAGGACCCACCCCACTTTGCATCTTAAGACGACAGAACTCTTGGAATATTTCTTCCAACAGGCGTCCTTTATTAAGAGAAAATGGTTGCAGGCGTTCTAGACAGGACTTGGGGGCCAAGCCCTACGGTTCAAGGTTTTAAGGGGTCCCCAGCAGCCCCACCCCACCCCACCATCCTTCCAGTGACAATCCCAGGCATTACATTTCCACCCCCTTTTTCCTCACTGCTGGCGGAAGGGAGACTTCAGAGAGGAGTAGATGAAAGCTGATGGCCCCATTGTTATGGTTAGTCCTTTTGGTGGTATCCATATTCAGTCTCCTTTGAAGTTGTACCGAAGGAAGTGAGGGCCATAAAACCCCTTTGCTCACCCCCCTTCCCCTTCGTAGTATGACAGAATCCAGAGAGGGCAGAAATGGGGTTTTCCATAGTCGATAACTAGAGATGAAATATAATTGGATTCTGACAATCAAATTCCAATTTTATCAACGCCCAGTGCATGCTGTGGTCAACCAAGGCACTCACACGAGACCAAAGCAAGCGGTGTGTCACAGCAACAGTGACACAGAAACTATGATAAGACGTGAAAGGCATCCTGCAAGTTTAATTGTCTGCAGAAACGTTCTCCTAGCTATCCTTCAAAGAGGCAGCCTCTCTTTGCCATAACCAAGATTGCTGACCATTTTAAGCAATTTACTGGAAGCCGTTTGTCCCATTAGGTACAAACAGGTCACAATTGCAAATGGAACCAAGGGAGAAAGATGCACCAAATATATAGAATCATGTGGTTGGAAGGGACCTTGGAGGTCATCTAGTCCAACCCCCTGCTCAGGCAGGAGACTCTATACCATTTCAGACAAATGGCTGTCCAGTCTCTTCTTAAAAACTTCCACTGTTGGAGCATTCACAGCTTCTGGGGTTGAAGTCCACAAGTCATAAAAGAGCCAAGGTGGCCTACCCCTGTCCTAGGGGGGGGGGGGGGAAATGCAGAGAAATTTCCTGGGGATGTCACCTACTTACTGTAGTCCTCGACTTACAACGGTCCATTCAGTGGCTGTTCAAAGTTACAACGGCATTGAAAAAAGTGACTTAGGACCGTTTCTCACATTTACGACTGCTCCAGCATCCCCCTGGTCACGTGAGCAAAATTCAGACATGTATTTATGACGGTTCCAGTGTCCCGGGGCTCAGGTGATCCCCTTTTGCGACCTTAATGGGGAAGCCGGATTCACTTAACAACCGTGTTGCTAACTTAACAACTGCAGGGATCCATTTAACAACGGTGGCCAGAGAGGTCGTAAAATGGGGCAAGGTTATTTTTAAGGTCTTGCTTAGCGACAGAAATCTGGAGCTCAGCTGGGGTCGTAGGTCAAGGACTACCTGTATAGTAGTTGTAGGCACAATAATTATTCCCCCACTCACCCCACCCGCCATTATGACGTTAATGCCAGCTGATGCCCGGCCTTGGCAGCAAGCAACCCATTTAGCGATGTCCGATCCTGGGAAATATTTGTTTGTGCCCAGCAGTGAAAGAGGAGACTGACCGCCCCAGGCAGCTGTGTCAATCACCGGGCTTTGTGCCTCTCGCTGCTATTCAGGGTCCAGTCGGGCGCGTGCTTGGCCTACCCTGTATTTTTAGAAGCATCACCTCTCCTTGGCAATCTGGGAAGCGAGCAGGTTTTCTGGGAGACATGAAGACCTACCAGGAAAAGCGAGAACAAGCAAAATGTTTGGATCTCTGAATTGCCAGGGGGAACCAGGCAGGATTGATGAGCAAAAGAGAGAGATTCAAGCCAACGTCAACCTAATCTGGCCCTTTGCAAAAAAAAAAGAGCTCACGTTTTGCAAAATGCAAAGAACAGTTGCAGGAATTGGGTACTATGGCCAGCCCAGAGAAAAGAAGGACCAGGGGCAACATGATAGCAGTGTTTCAGTATTTGAGGGGCTGCCACAAAGAAGAGGGGGTCACGATATTCTCCAAAGCATCAGAAGGCAAGACAAGAAGCGACGGATGTAAACTAATCAAGGAGAGAAGCAACCTGGAATTAAGAAGAAATTTCCTGATAGTGAGGAGGACAATCAACCAGTAGAACCGCTTGCCTCCAGAAGTTGTGGGTGCTCCATCACTGGAGACTTTTAAACAAAAATTTGTCTTGAATGGTATAGGGTCTCCTGCTTGAGCAGGGGTTAGACTAGAAGACCTTCAAGGTCCCTTCCAACTCTATTATTCTGTTCTGTTTTCTTTCCGTTCAATGGGAAAAGTTCACACATATACACAGACATACACACAGAGAGAGACATACAGTATATTCCATCTCCATAAACTCTTTCTCTCTCTCCCTCCATCTCTCTCTCTCTCTCTCTCTCTCTCTCTCTCTCTCTCTCTCATACATACACACACACACACACACACAATGTCAACCCGTGCCCCTCAAGTGGGCCACTTTAAGATGTGTGGACTTCAACTCCCAGAATTCCCCAGCCAGCACTGCCGCAGTGGAGAATTCTGGGAATTGAAACCCACACATCTGGAATGGTCCCATTGCAAAGCCCTTTGATTTAGATCAATGTTTCTCAAAGTTGGTCGTTTTAAGATGTGTGGTATTCGTGGCCAGTTGGGCAATTCTGGAATTTGTAGTCCACCCATCTCAAAGCATGCTGGCTGGGGAATTCTGGGAGTTAGTCCATCCATCCTAAAGCTTGCTGGCTAGGGAATTGGACTAGAAAACCTCCATGGTCTCTTCCAATTCTGTTATTCACCTTGAAACATACTGGCTGGGGAATTCTGGGAGTGGAAGTCCACCCACCTTGAAGCATGCTGGCTGGAGAATTCTGGGAGTGGAAGTCCACCCATCTTGAAGCATGCTGGCTTGGGGAATTCTGGGAGTCTGTCCATCCATCTTCAAGTTGCCACGGCTGAGAATTATTGCATTCGGAGACCCCCCCTTTGCGAAAGCCGCAGGGAAGGTGCCCGTATCAGTGCTCGGGGTATCAGAATTTGCAGGCATCATCTGAGGCCAAAGTAATCCTCTCCTGATCCCATCAGGACCTCGGCCATTGTTGGTGTGTCCCACGTGGGGAGAGGCCGGAAAAACTGCTCTCCAGAAAGAACACAAAAGGCAAGGATGCACGGAGCGGAAAAAGCCTGGTGTTCCAATTAATTCACCATTATCAGCAGCCCTTTATCATTATCAATGCAAAAACAGCGGGTTCTGTGTGTGTGGGAGGGGGAAATTCAGGGGAAATGGCAGAAGCTGGACATTTGCAAATGCTGGTTATTTTTTTCAAGGCAGGTGAAGAGAAAAATAATCTTCCCTAGATTGATCACATGGTGGACATTTCTGCTCACCCCAGGCGAGCATGTAAGGGCTTCTGCGCAAGTATTACAGGGAGTCCTCAACTTACAACCGTTTTGTTTAGTGACCATTCAAATTTGCAATGGAACTGAACAAGTGACTTTTCACACCTATGACGGTTGCAGCATCCCCATGATCAAAATTGGGACGCTTGGCAACTGACTCCTATTTATGACGGCTGTAGTGTCCTGGGGTCACGCGATCCGCTTTTGCAATCTTCCGACGAGCAAAGTCCATGGGGAAGCCAGATTCGCTTAACAACCGTGTTACCAATTCAACAACGGCAGAGATTCACTTAACAACTATGGCAAAAAAAGGTGGTAAAATGGGGCCAAAAATCACTTAACCGCTGTCTCATTAGCAATGGAAATTTTGGGCTCAATTGTAGTCATAAATCGAGGATTATGTGTAGTGTACATTTTGGAAATGTCTTCAAGTTTAGTGACTGGAGAATTATGCAGAGAAGCCAGTTTGTCAAGATTGGCTTTGCAGATTAAAAAGAAAATTGCATGGACTGCATTCACACAACCCACCTGGCTTTGAATTTCAGCTTCTTCCAGGAGCCATTGTCTTGGCACATTGTGCAAAACATCCTGTTAAGTCACAGTGTGGGTTATCTGGTAAGGCAATGCTTGTTGTGTGAATGCATCCAAGGTGGTTTGCTCGAGGTTTACACCTTGCCTGTTGTTAAACCAGGGTCTCGATATGTTTAAACCAATATTTCTCAATCTGGGCACTTGGAATAGGCATGAATGTCAATTCCCAGAATTCCCTAGCCAGCATGCTTGAAGATGGGTGGGTGGACTTCAAATCCCAGCATGACTTGCTGGGAAATTCTGGGAGTTGGTCCAGACATCTTAAAGCTTGCCAGCTCGGGAATTCTGGGAGTTGAAGTCCACTTATCTTCAAGGGCCAAGGTTGAGAAACACTGAGCTAGCACAGACATGTCAAACTCATGACGTCACGTGACATCCTGCAATGTATCGGGATAGTTTTGCCATTGCCAGCAATGAGGTGGGCGCGGCTTCCGCCTGATGCGTCCAGCCCGCAGGCCGCCAGTTTGACACCCCTGAGCTAGCATGTCAAGATAAAATGGGGAATTCTGGGAGTTGAAGTCAACACCTTAGGGTTGACCAGGTTGAGAAATACTGGTTTAAACTGTCAACAATAGCAAAAGAAGAAATATATCTTTCTCATCCTGACACACAACTACATGAACAAACCAAAAACCCTTTATCTGTCCCGTTGCCCAAAGCCAAGATGGAACCTTGTGGTTTGCCAACCCTGGCTTTTGATCTTGGCTTGTACAGAAAACCACATGCCAAGTGCTGATTCAACTGCATTGCTGTTTTAAATTTTAATTAATTGAATGTGCTGAATGTGTAGGGCCACCTACTTGTTCAACAACTCAAGGCAGCATACGGGGTAAGTCAAAACTATTATGACAGGGAAACCCACCCCACTTCTCAAGGTGACAAAGCAGAAGTGATTCAATCTACAAAAGATTCACATCTGAGCTGCATTTAATTAATTTGATGTAGCGTACATTTAATATTAATTGAATCCTTCTGCTCTGGTCTCGTTTGAAGTTCGGGATGTGCCTCACTCTCAGCTGAAAAAAAAACCCACCTTTGCTGCAGTTTTTCAGCAACAAATCCTGCCCTGTGAACTGCCTGTGTCCATTCATACATGCCTCCTTCAACAGAGAGCAAAATTCTCCAAAATCCTGCCTTATTGTGCTGTGTGAGTGTGAACTGTTCTAATGGTTAAGGCACTAGGCTAGAAACTGGGAGACCATGAGTTCTAGTGCCACCTTAGGCATGAAAGCCAGCCAGGTGACTTTGGACCAATCACCAGGAGGCAGTGAGTTCTAGTCCTGCCTTAGCCATGAAAGCCAGTTGACTCACTCTGGGCCAATCAGCAGGAGACGCTGAGTTCTAGTCCTGCCTTATCTATGAAAACCAACTGGGTGACTTTAGGCCAATCACTCTCTTTCAGCCCAATCCACCTCGCAGGGCTGTTGTGAGAAAAACAGGAGGAGGAAAGTGGGTGGGATATGTTCGCTGCCTTGAGTTATTTATCAAAATAAGCACGGCGGGATGCAAATAAATAAAAACTGTACGCCAACAAAGGCATTTTCTGCTGGAAATTTCAAATTTGGGTGACCATTTAATCCGATGCAACAGCATATCCCAGTTTACAACTCCAAAGAGTATGGATTTTTCTCTTTTTTCTGCCAACAGGAACTCTGCCATTAGAGCTTGCCTTGTCCTTGCAACCTTATATTTACAACCCGTGGGATCTGCTCACTTTGGACGCCCTGCAGGAAAATGAAAAAAAAAAAAAAAGATTCCCACCCAGATTGCATCTGGGTTTTAGGCCTGCTGTCGTCGGTTTCAGCCGGTGACGTGAGTGGAAGGGAATGTCGGCATTTATGGCATTGGGTGGGTTTTCAAAAGGGGTGGCGCAATGCAGGGAGGGGTTAAGAGATGGTGAAATTTAGAAGAATTCTCAGGAACATGGGACAGCTGGATTTGAGCTTGGTGAACCGATCCACACAATGTGCTAAATCAGGGTTTTTCAAACTTCACCCCTTTATTATGGAGAGCACTTCAGCTCCCAGAATTCCCCAGCCAGCACATGACCCTGGGAGACACTGCAACTGTCATAAATAGGATTCAGTTGCCAAGCATCTGAAATTTGATCCCTTGGCCATGGGAATGCTGCAATGGTCGTAAATGTGAAAAACAGTCGTAAACTGCTTTTTTTCCAGGGCCATTGTAACTTTGAACCATCACTAAATGAACTGTTGTAAGTCAAGGACTACCTGTATACATCTAAGTAGCTAAATAGAAATAGCAATATGAGCTGTGGTGGCACAGTGGTTAGAATGTGGTATTGCAGGCTAAACTCTGCCAGCTGCCAGCAGTTTGATCCTGACTGGCTCAAAGTTGACTCAGCCTTCTGTCCTTTCAAGATCCGTAAAATGAGGACCCAGACTGCTGGGAGCAATAGGCTGACTCTGTAAACTGCTTAGAGAGGGTTGTAAAACACTGTGAAGTAGTATATAAGTCTAAGTGCTATTGCTATCTTCCTTCCTTCCTTCCTTCCTTCCTTCCTTCCTTCCTTCCTTCCTTCCTTTCCTTCCCTCCCTCCCTCCCTCCTTCCTAGTGGTTAGAATGCAGCACTGCAGGCAAACTCTGCCCACTGCTAGGAGTTTGATCCTGACCAGCTCAGGGTTGACACCGCCTTCCGAGGTGGGTAAAATGAGGACCCAGATTGTTGGGGGAATATGCTGACTCTGTAAACCGCTTGGAGAGGGCTGAAAAAGACCGTGAAGCAGTATATAAGTCTAAGGGCTATCGCTATTGCTGCTGTCGCATGTGTGAATCTGTTCCCAAGCTGCCAATCCCCCTCCACGGGTGCCATTAGTGCCAACGATGCACTTAGGACACTGAACTGAAACACATCGCATTTGCCCTGCACTAGGACAGGATTTTGTCTTGGCATCCAATTTTTTTTTTGGTTCGTAGAGAAGAAACTGCTTCCGTGAAGATTTCTGGTCAAAAGAGAAATATTTTAGCCAGCCAGCTCCACCTTCCAGCTCTGGGCTGCTAAACCAGCTGAGGAAGATTCCTATCCAGTCCAGGAAGACAAGATTGTGAGTCTTCAACCCAGCTGATATTGCCAGCTCTGACTGGCAGATGTGCACCATCTTTCCCATCGCCTGATTATCCGACATCAGTTATGCTAGGAACCCAGTGCAAGCCACAAATCAATCTAATAAGCTGAGCCTCTCAGCTTCTTCCCCCAAATGCAGGTAGTCCTCGACTCAGGACCACAACTGAGCCCCAAATTTCCCTTGTTAAGCAAAGCTCAGTGAGTTTTGCTCCATTTTACGACCATTCTTGCCAGTTGTTAAGTGAGTCGCTGCAGCTGTTAAGTTAGTAACATGGTTGTTAAATGAATTGGCTTCCCATTGACTTGGCTTGGAATCATAGGGTTAGAAGTGCTTAATAATAATAATAATAATAATAATAATAATAAAGTTGGAAGGGATCTTGGAGGTCATCTAGTCCAACCCTCTGCTCAGGCATTTTCAGACAAATGGCTGTCCAATCTCTTCTTAAAAACTTCCAGTGTTGGAGAATTCACCGCTTCTGGAGGCAGGTTGTTCCACTGGTTAATTGTTCTCACTGTCAGGAAGTTTCTCCTTAGTTCCAGGTTGCTTCTCTCCTTGATTAGTTTCCACCCTTTGCTTCTCGTCCTGCCTTCAGGCGCTTTGGAGAATAGCTTGACTCCCTCTTCTTTGGGGCAGCCCCTGAGATATTGGAAGACTGCTATCATGTCCCCCCTCGTCCTTCTCTTCATTAAACTAGACATACCCAATTCCAGTAACCGTTCCTTATATGCTTTAGCCTCCAGTCCCCTGATCATCTTTGTTGCTCTTCTCTGCACTTTTTCCAGCATCTCAACATCTTTTTTACATTGTGGTGACCAAAACTGGATGCAGTATTCCAAGTGTGGCCTTACCAAGGCATTGTAAAGTGGTATTAATACTTCACGTGATCTTGATTCTATCCCTCTGTTAATGCAGCCTAGCGCTGTGTTGGCTTTTTTGACAACTGCAGCACGCTGCTGGCTCATATTTAGGTGATTGTCCACTAGGACTCCACGATCCCTCTTACAGTTGCTACTATTGAGCAAGGTACCCCCTAGACTATACCTGTGCGTTTGTTTTTTCTTGCCTAAATGTAGAACCTTACTTTTTTCACCACTGAATTTCATTTTGTTAGATAGCGCCCAGTGTTCAAGTCTGTCCAGATCCTCCTGTATCTTAAGCCTGTCTTCTGGAGTGTTGGCTATTCCTGCCAGCTTGGTGTCGTCTGCAAATTTGATGAGTTCTCCATCTATCCCCTCGTCCAGATCGTTGATGAAGATGTTGAAGAGCACTGGGCCTAGAGCAGAGCCCTGGGGCACCCCACTACACACTTCCCTCCATGTAGATGCGGTTCCATTGAGGACCACACGCTGAGTACGGCCGGTCAGCCAGCTACGAATCCATCTGGTGGTGATGCTGTCTAACCCACATTTTTCTACCTATCTATCTTTATTCCAAGCTCCTGTCATTCCTGGTCAAATCTACACTGTGGTTTTTAGCCTTACAAAATCCAGAAAAATAGAGTTGGGAGGGATCTTGGAGGTCATCTAGTCCAACCCCCTGCTCAAGGCAGGAGTCCTTATACTAACCCAGTCAAACGAATTGTCCAGTCTACTTTTGAAAATCTTTAGTGATGGAGCACTCACAAGAGATTTTAAGAGAAATTTAAGTTTATTCTCCTATTGCCCTCTTTAGATAATGTATTTAACTGGGTCAGCCCAAAGCTGCATTTATTCAACACTCAAGGATGGGCTGGTTTTGACCTGGTTTGTTTGCTGTGGCTTGGTCGCCCAGCCCCCTGGTTAGATTATGTATTCCAATGTCCTGCGCAAATCAACCATGTAGGAACGGGCATGGCTATTAGCTGAAGCTGACAACGCAGAATTCGACGAGATTATAGTCTTTACGGACGGCAGTTTCGCTGAAATGTCTGATTATGTCTTGTTTCTGTGTTTTGTGCTGTGAGCCATCCATTCATAAGGCTGAGATGGGCAGTTATATAAATTCCATCTGTCCATCTGTCCATGAGTGGTACGCGCTGGACTACCACATTTTTTTTTTACAAAATGCAAGGTTTGTGTGTACAAAACTGTATTTCCAAAATACAGTTTCACTAACATTTCCCCAAACTATCACCCATTTCTTTGTACAATCTACAAGCAGTTGTGCATTCCTGTAAAACAGTGGTTCTCAACCTGTGGATCGGGACCCCATTTGGGGTCGAACGACCATTTCACGGGGGTCGCCAAACAAGGCTGTCCGCCATTTTTTCCCCCTTTTCTTTGGCCACGCCCCTGGTACCCAGTGATGTATAAGTGGTTGGGGGTCACCACAACATGGGGAACTGTATTATGGGGTCGGTGGCATTAGAAAGGTTGAAAACCACTGCTTTAAAAAAACAAAAACAAAAACATAATAATATAGGAGAAATGGATGGCATAAACATTTAATAAATCAATAAAATAGTCAGCTCATCTCCGTTCACAAGGGCGTCTTCAGGGAGTGACACTCTCTCATCTCTCCCACCGCACTCCCAGCAAAATGTCTGCAAAATATCTGGCCATCTACCACGCAATTAATCCTCAAAAGGGCCTGTGCTTCTATCACTGCAGGAGTTAAAGAAAACATGAGCCCTCTTCAAAGTAGAGAGTGGAGAGAAGCCAGTCTAAGGCGGTGCTTCCCAGTCTGTTTTTCCCTTCCTTATCCAAAACAGTTCATCACACTTATCTAATTGTGAGGACTGGTCATAAATCTCTTCCTTCAGTACTATTGTAACTTCAAAAGGCCACTGAACAAACAGCTCTAATCTGTATTATGAAAAGAATATCACTGCATGATCTTGGTTTCGTTTCAACAAATTACCATTGACAATTTCATTTGTTTGGATACTTTGGGAGATGTTTGAATATATTTTACTGTCGGTGGCAATCCTTAAGTCAATTTAAATGTCCCTGTGGTGACAGGTCAGGGGTTCAGGTGCCGGTACCCAAAGAAAAGGCACTTTTACACAAGGTTGGGTAATTTACTCAGTTTGGGAAGCTCTGGTGTAAGGGGTTGTAACACCAACAACGGTCTCTGGATCACACAAAGCAAATTCTTCTGCTCTGAAACGCCCAAAAGTACAGGCAGTCCTTCGACTTACAACAGTTCGTTTAGTGACCGAAGTTACAACGGCACTGAAAAAGGAGACGTGATCATTGTTCACATTTATGACCGTTGTAGCATCCCCGTGGTCACGTGACTTCCATTCAGATGCTTGACCGCTGGTTCACCTTTATGACAAAAACCAGGTTCACTTAAACAACCGTGTTCCTAATTTAACAACTGCAGCGATTCACCTAACAACTGCGGCAAGAAAAGTTGTGAAATGGGGCAAAACTCACTTAACAAATTTCTCACTTAGCAACATAAATTCTAGGCCAGGGGTTCTCAACCTTGGCAACTTTATGACTTGTGGACTTCAACTCCCAGAATTCCTCAGCCAGCAAAGTCTTAAAGTTGCCAAGGTTGAGAACCCCTGTTCTAGGCTCAATTGTGGTTGTACGTTGAGGACTACCTGCATAGAACTGGTTGGTTTCGACAGAGAATGGCCGCCAAAGCCCTGTGTGGGAAGTGTTGGGATTTTCTCTTGCCTGCCTTGACAGGCTCCTTCGAGAGGATTTACAGCCAGAAATTCTGGAACCACTACTGAGGTTGCAACATGGAGGGTAACGCACAGCACGGAGGAACTGCCATCCTTGGGCGGTCTCCCAACAGACCACAATTTCGACTCCAGATTCCCAGGAGTGAATCCAACCCACATGTAGGGCAGATTCAGAAAGGGTACCTTAATTACCAAGCCAAAGTCCCACTTCTGCAAAGGCTGGAAGACACCATGCCCATGATCCCACCACGGCGAAACCTTGCCTCATTTCTATTATTTTTGCCTTATTTTATTTTCTATTTAACCAATTCCATTTTATTTATTTTTTAATTCCATTCAAATATGTCCAGTCCTTGGAGACAACCTGGACCATGAGTTTCCTTGGCGAGGTTTTCCAGAAGTGGTTTGAATAGGATAGAGCTGGAAGGGACCTTAGAGGTCTTCTAGTCCAGCCCCCCGCTCAAGCAGGAGAACCTATACCAGCTCAGACAAGTAACTGTCCAGCCTCTTAAAAACCTCCAGTGATGGAACACCCACGATTTCTGGAGGCAAGCTGCTCCTTCTTAGACAGAGAAAGTGGCTGGCCCAGGGTCACCCAATCAGGGTCAGGCAGTCACCCTAAGGCAGGACTAGAACTCAGGACCTCCCCATTTCTGGGCTTTACCACAACACCAATGTGGTTCTCCCATTTATTCTAGAACAGTGGTTCTCAACCTTTTTAATGCCGCGACCCCCAACCGGTCGTAAGTCGAGGACTACTCAACCGGTCGTAAGTCGAGGACTACTCAACTGGTGCAGCACCGTTTGAAGACTGGGACTTTTGGCGGGCTCAGCAGGGCAGAGACAGCCTGGACAATTCCTATTGGCTTTGGAAAGCCAATAGAATTAGACTCTATTCAAGAGAGTCTATTCTATTGGCTCTCAAAAGCCAATAGAATAAAAGGGAGGAGCACAGCTAAGGAAAAGGGGGGAAAAATGGCGGACTGCGTTGTTTGGCGACCCCCGTGAAATGGTCGTTCGACCCCAAATGGGGTCCCGACCCACAGGTGGAGAACCGCTGTGCTAGGAGGTGAGCCAGGTCATAGCCATGGGGTTCTGACCTGCCCTTCCTGCCCCCATGAAAATAGAAGGCCATTGGGGTTGCGCCACCTGAAGATCCTCTCTCCGTCTCTTGCACGTGAACACATGTACACACCCAGCTTTGCACGCTGCTTGCCACACCAAAGGGGAAAATCTCATTTCAGAAGAATCAACTGGAGCATCCTGGGAGCAATTCACCCACCTCAGGCTTTGCTCTTCTCTCCTGGTGTTAGTATAGTGCTCAGTGCCTCCTGAGTGCAGGTGCGCGCACGCGCGCACACACGCACACACATCAGGTCTTTGCAAGCCTCCAGGCAGACCTATCCCGCTGTCTTTGTTGCAAAAACCTGCCCTGGCTTGTTGCTGGCTGTGAGGGTGGCAATTTTCTTTGCAATGGGAACAAGAATTCGAATCCATGCACGTCTCTCTTCCTTCACACCCACTGAAGGAGGGTGTGGGCTGATCGGGCTGATAAGAGGCTCAGCTGGTTCTCCCCCCACCTCCGCGCCAGGGCTATGCAATTGGGGTCCTAGCACCCCCCAAAAGCATTTCACCTGATCTTGTCCCATCCAATTCTCACTCTCTGCCCCCCCCCATGCATCCCGTCTTCCCCCCCCCCCCGCACCATCCAGTGGGTCTTCCCACCTTTGCAAACGTTTTTCCAAGCTCCTTCCCTTCCCCCTCCTCCAGATTCTGCTGGAGGCATCTTCTCTTGAGCCTCCATATTTGGGCAAAAATCTTTCCCAAAGAAAGCTTGCCAGATCTGAATGGTTTCTGGTAAGGAAGAGCACTGAAGCACAACTTGAAAGGTGGGAAAGGAAAGGAAAGGAAAGGAAAGGAAAGGAAAGGAAAGGAAAGAAGAAGGGAAGGGAAGGGAAGGGAAGGGAAGGGAAGGGAAGAAGAAGGGAAGGAAAGTTAAGGAAAGGAAAGGAAAGAAGAAGGGAAGGAAAGGAAAGGAAAGGAAAAGGGGGGGGAAAGAAAAAGAAGATAGGTAGGCAGGCAGGAAGAAAAGGAAGAGGGAAGGAAAGAGAAAAAAAAGAAAAGAAAAAAGATAAGTAGGTAGGTAGGCAGGCAGAGAGCGAGGAAGACAAACACCCAAAGGAAAACAGATTTAAAAGAGTCTTCTTACAAAAAAAGAAAGAAAAACAGGCCCATTAAAAAAAACTCTGATGCCAGAGAGAGGGCTGGCATTGGCCTTGTTTTCAGCTTGGCACCTGTAGGTCAGCCCTGCAAGGTAGACCACATCAGGAAATGGAGCCTCCCAAGAACTACTATTTTATAGTTAAAGGGTATAATATCTGAATCTTGAAAGTCTGATAGAGATTCTCCATCATTTTTGTTAATGGAAGAGAATCAAAGAGGGTGGCCACTCCACTTCCTCACTCCCCCCCCCAAGAGGTTTGATCCCCTAATTGCTGCTAAATTCCTTCCATGAGGCTGTTTCCATATTTCTCTCACACTATAGGAAAAAAAAAAATTATGACAGCCAAACGGTGCCTCCAGGATCGGAGGCAGTCTATCTCAAACGGCAACGGTCATCTGCGTTGCTTGTCACGTGGTTTAGAGGTGGTGCAACTCCGTGTGCTTCATGGTCCAATGCGCTGTGCAATCCAGAGCACGGTAAAATTCAGTTAGCGAGCAAAATCTCAAGTTGCCCAAAAGATTGCGCCTTTTTCTTCTCCTATCAGGAAAAAGCTTAGTGCTGTTTCTGAGTTCTCTTCAGATCTCAGTGCCGTTAGATTCAGCCCATCTCTGCAGGGCACTAGAAAAAAATAACATTTAAAAATGAATTTGCCATCTGTTGTCACTAGTTCACGTGCTAAACCCGCCACGGGCAGCCCCACATGACGTGCACTGCAGCAGCAGTCAAGCTAGCAATATTCCAATCGTGTCAGAGGCAAGTTGCGCCCTTCTCCCCTTATAGTCCAACTGATAAAGCTCCCAAGCACATTTGCAACGCACCCAGAGTGCACTTCCTGCCCCTGGGGCAAAAAAGGGTGGGGGAGGGTTCCCACGTTTCGTAAGCAAAGCCCTGACAAGTTTGTGAAATCTGCAAGAAGACAAGACGAACAAGACAAGGAAATGCTAGAAGGGGAGGCTGGGCTGGCTGGGGAATTCTGGGAGTGAAAATTCACACGTCTTTGTGGTCAAGAAGCATCTGGCCTAAAGGCAAGTGAAGAATTCAACCGAGTTTTTCCAGTCTTTGATCAAAGTGAGCACGGAATTCATCATAACAACAAATTACGATCGTGAATCTTCTGCAACTTTTCTTTTATTTCTGTGTTTCTTTCTTTCCCTTTCTCTCTTTCTTTCCTTCCTCCCTTTCCTTTCTCCTTTCCTTTCTTTTTTGTCTCTTTCTCGCCTTCCTTCCCTCCTTCTCTCCCTCCCTCTTATTTCCTTTTTCCTTCCTTCTTTCTTTTTCTTCTTTCTATTCTTTCCTTTCTCTATTTCTTTCTTTCCTTTTCTCTTTCTTGCTTTCCTTCCTTCCCTCTTTTTCTCTTTCTTTTCCTTCTCTTTCCATTCCTTCTCTTTTTCCTTCTTTCCATCCCTTCCTTTCTTCTTTCTTTTTCTTTCTTTCTTTCTTTCTTTCTTTTCTTCCTTCTTTTTATCCTTTTCTTCTGTCTTTCTTTTTCTTTTTTCTCTTTCTCTTTTTCTCTTTCTTTCTTTCTCTTTTCTTCTTTCTTTTCTTCTTTGTATCCTTTCTTTCTATCCTTTCTTTCTATCTATCTATCCTTTCTTTCTATCCTTTCTTTCTAACTATCTATCCTTTCTTTCTATCTATCTATCCTTTCTTTCTTTCTTCCTTTCTTCCTTTCTTTCTTTCTTTCTTTCTACTAAGGCCTACAAACCGATCTGCTACGTGATATCCAAGACAGGAGATTTTCCAGAAATTGATCAGATGCCCCCCATTTCTGCCTTTGATATCCTAAAACAGAGGAAGAATAACTTTCTCCAGCTAACATACAGAGAAAGAGCCTGTTTAAGGTCCAAACAAAGCGATTTGCATTCAACGTTCCAAAGGGTTCTTGTTTTACTGGAATGATCGCAGTCCAAATTTTAAAGGACCAATGACCACAGAAGAAGCAAGTATTTGGGTTTTTTTTTTAATCCTGATTACATCTGAATCTTCAGCAACAGCAAGGCCTGGGAGATTCTCATTCTAGCTACAGATATATTTTTGGGAGGGGGGAATCATGCAAAGCCAGCAAACAGCTTGAACAGGAATGTTGCAACCTTTAAAACATGCTAGCTGGGGCGTTCTGGGCGTTGAAGTCCACCCATCTTCAACAGCACCCCTTCCAAGCAGACGTTCCTCTCCTAATAAATATATACAGTACGACACCTCCAGCTTCCTGCATTCCACTCCATGCCCTTCTCTGAGAAACTTCAGGAACCTGTATATTTTTGCACACCACTGGGCGGGGGGGGGGGGGCAGGCGGAACTGGTTCAGCTGGTTACGGGGCAGGACATGAAAATTATGCACACTGAGGATGGGGTGGTGATAGGGAATCTTATCTTCGTCAAAAATGTTTGCAAGCCTGAGATTTAGCTAGGCATTTCACTCAAAGAGTTCCAAATCTACAATAGGAACCATGAGGACCAGGAACTTGCCAAGAGAAAAAGAAAGACTGAAACCAGATTTCTTTTTTTTTTCCTTTGCTGGTAGAGTCATGTTGTTCTTGGTGGTGTATTTATATACAATATACTCAGGATCTAACAGGAATTTCAAAGGTAAGCTTAGGTCTGGGCTGTACCATTTCAGATTTGGGCGGCAGGGTTTTATTGGCTGGCACAAATGCTTCTCGTGGTCCGAATAGGCACCAAATCAGTTTTATCAGCTGAGTTTCATAGAGTTTCTTCCTTTGTTCGCTCATTGCTCCATCCTTACTGTCCTCTTATACTTCAGGAACGGCCTGTAAAGATAGTCCTCATCTTACAAGTATTTGTTTAGTGACCAGTCCTCAAACTTATAACCAATGCAAGGATCGCCGCAGTCACACGATCAAAAGGAACAACCCAGAGACCCTGAGAGAGACGGGTGGTTAAGAAGTATGAAATCTAAACACTCAAACATGCAAACAAATAAGCCAACTTGAATTGACCACGATTGCAGTGTCCCGCGGTCACATGACCTTCATTTGTAATCTTCCCAGGGGGCTTCGGACCAGTGAAGTCAATGGGGAAGCTGGATTTGCTTAACGACCGTGACAAAAAAAGTCATAAAAGAGGCAGAATTCACTTAGCAACTGCATCCTTACTGACGGGAGCTGTAGTCGTAAGTTTGAGGACTGCCTAAATTTAAATGACCCTGCCTTGGTTGTCCTAAATGGTAGACCACAAACTGGGTGGTCTACCAAACTGAGCAATTTAAAAAACTAGCAAAACCATCATGGTGCGAAGGAAACCCCCGTTTGTGTCCATAAAGTTCAAAGAATCAGCTCACCCTCAAATAACTATTGAACTGAACTGCCAACCCGGTGTTGAATTTTGGACTAGTCCTCAGATTACAACACTTTGTTTAATGACCGTTCAAAGTCACAAGGTTGCTGAAAAAGGTGAGTTGTGATTGTTTTTTCCCATGACGGTTGCAGCATCCCCACGGTGAACGTGATCGCAATGCGGGCACTTGGCAACTCTTGGCGGTAATGGAGGTTGGAGAAGCAAAAAACTTTTACTAAGAGCCGCAGTGGTGCAGTGGTCAGAATGCGGTATTGCAAGCTGACTCTGCCCACTGCCAGCAGTTCGATCCTGACCGGCTCCAGACTGACTCAGCTGTCCATCCTTCCGAGGTCGGTAAAATGAGGACTCAGACTGTTGGGGGGAGGGAGCCAAGATGCTGACTCTGTAAACCGCTTAGAGATTGAATTTCAAAGCTTAATGCCAAGAAAGGTGCTTTTCTCTCTCTTTTTTCCCATCTTTGCTATGCCCATTAAAAAAAAAGAGAGAGGAGGAGGAAGAAGAATGGGGCAGGCAATAGTTCTTTTTACACACCTTGCGTCAATTTGTAAAGCTTGCGGAAATACCACAAGAGGATAGCTTCCTTTCTAAGAAGAAAAAAAGACTCTAGTGCGAGTGTAAACACACCATTTTGAAAAGTGCAACAATAGATCAGCCGGTTCAGAATCCATTCACCCTGAGATTCTTCTTCTTTGTGTTTTTTGTTTCCGTCAAGTTCCTCGTCCTCATGGTTGCAGGAAGACCCGTGTGAAGCCACAAGAATGCAAATATATCCTTTTCAGTGAGCTTAGAATAGGGTGCTGAGTAAGAGTCTTCATCTCCAGGAGGGGCCTGGGTGGCATTTAGTCAAAGCTACTAGTAGGAAAATCTGAATATAGGTAGTTCTCAAACGTACTAAGAGAATTCATTTGTTTAGTGATCAAACTTACAAAGACACTGGAAAAAAAGCAACTTATGACTGTATTTCACACTTAGGACCGTTGCAGCATCCCCGTGGTCACGTGATCAAAATTCAGACGCTTGGCAACTGACTTGTACTTATGATGGTTGCCAAATCCTGGTGTCCCATGATCCCCTTTTGCGACCTTCTGACAAAATCAACAGGGGGGAATCTGGATTCACTTAACAACTGTATTGCTAACTTAACAACCTCAGTGATTCACTTAACAACTGTGGCAAGAAAGGGCGTAAAGTGGGGCAAAACTCGCTTGACAATCGCCTTGCTTAGCAACATAAATTTTGGGCTCCACTGTGGTCGTAAGTCAAGGATGAGCAGAAATTTCTTTTATTTATTTTTTTCAATGCAACAAAATGTGTCACTCTTGCAAATCCCCAAACGGGACACGAACACACTTCTGGATGTCATGTAAACAAGGACACCAACACCATTACTAATATTACCACTACTCCTGCTGCTACTACTATTATTATCCTTATTTTAAAAAAAAAACTGGCAGCTTTTCTGCAAAGCAACATCTACAAAAATCTTGGACGAGGATCCTGGAAAGCAACAATTTTTGCAGCGTTTTCGGAATCCGCTCTCGGCCTCCCGCACGTGGGGCAACCTCGTGCCTCGCAAAGCCCCCCCTCCCCACCCTGCGTTGGAAGGACGGACAACCACGGATATATCAAAGCTTTTGAGCATTTTCTGCCACCCAGATTCAGACCTGGGGGGCTCTAACCACTGAACCCCAGTACTTTTTTTTTTTTTAAAGAGGGGAAACCAGAGGCCAAAGGCATTTGGCGTAAGGTGGGCCCGCTAGAGGGAAATAATTTTATTTTTGAAAAAGGATGCCGGCGGACAGAGCCTCGTTTGACCGCAAACTAATGTAACCCCCCTTGCCTTCTTTTTCGGAACGAACCGTCATAGTAGAAAAGGACCAACAGCTGAGAGGCAAATTAGCCCAGCGTATTTTGGTAGAGCCCCGTGAAAAGGACAGAAGCAGAAAGTTACTTAGGTTAAAAAACAACAACTCCTCCAAATCTCTGCAGTTTTTGCAAGCTGGGAAGTGGGAGCAAATGCAAAGAGCTCCCCCCCCCCCTTTGTAGCACAAGGACCAGTGTGGAAGAAAAATAAAAATAAAACATTCCATCCAATTGCCTAAGTAAAACAAAACAAGCATCTGCATGCAAAAAAATAAGAATGCATGGGGGGGGAAGGGGGGAGAAAAAATGGATACCAAACGTCCTTGACTTACGACCACAATGGAGCCCATTTTAGGACTTCTCTTTGTTAAGTGAATTGCTGCAGTTGTTAGGTTAGTAACCCAGATGTTAAGTGAACCCGCTTCCCCATTGACTTTGCTTGTCAGAAGGTCACAGAAGGGGATCACATGACCCCCCCCCGGACATTATGCAACCGTCATAAATATGAATCATTGCCAAGCATCTGAATTTTGATCGCATGATCATGGAGGATGCTGCAATGGTTGTAAATGTGAAGATCAGCCACATCACTTTTTCAGTGCTGTTGTAACTTTGAACGGTCACTAAACAAATAGTTGTAAATTGAAGATCACCTGTACAGAGGAGAAAAAAAATGGGCCCTAAAAACTTGCAAGAAACAACTCTGAGACGGGACTTTATCTAGCCCCCCAGAGGTGCTCATTTGTGATATGGGTGGCTCATAAATTTAATAAATAAAATTAAGCACAAGAACAATGGAATCAGAATAAGAGCTGGAAGAGACCTTGGAGGTCTTCTAGTCCAACCCCCTCTCAAGAATAGAATAGAATAGAATAGAATAGAGAATGGGAGAGAATAGAATAGAATAGAATAGAATAGAATAGAATAGAATAGAATAGAATAGAATAGAATAGAATAGAATAGAATAGAATAGAATAGAGAATGGGAGAATGAAATGGAATTAGAATAGAATAGAATAGAATAGAATAGAGAATGGGAGAATGAAATGGAATTAGAATAGAATAGAATAGAATAGAATAGAATAGAATAGAATAGAATAGAATAGAATAGAATAGAATAGAATAGAATAGAATAGAGAATGGGAGAGAATGGAATAGAATAGAATAGAATTCTTAATTGATTAGTCTTGCAACCTTATCAATAAGCTAAAAATAAAAATAAAATACATAATCTGGTTCCAGGATAAAATGGTAATGCAGAATAGCTATGGAAAGAAATGTAGTGATACTAGATATGTGATAATACCCAATCAGGTAAGTGAGTCTTCCTTGCAGGATACCCTAATTAGTTCAGTTCTTATCTCAGCTGTCTTAATTAAAAGCTCAGCAGTTCTATTTACAATACATATAGAACAATAATGAGGAATGCACAAAAATGAGAGAAGCAGCGGGATTTTATCTAGCCCCCCCCCAGAGGTGCTCAATTGTGATATGGGTGGTTCATAAATTTAATAAATAAAAATGAATAAATAAATTGGTGCAAAGGACCCCCTTTTTTTGGCTCTTCTGACACCAGTCCCTTCCAAAGGCTCAGCGTAGCAGGTTTGGAACTGAGGTTTTGGAGGCAAAAATCATCTTAAAAGCCCCGTGCGCAGAAAAGCAGTCCATTAAGGTTGCTGTTTCACGTTTTCCTCCCATGTGCTAGAATTCTGCCTGCGGTGGCTGAAATGGAGGGCGATGCAAAGCCAAGGGCTGAAGCCTGCACATCAGAGGACCCACCGAAGCTTAAAAATCCTCCAGCTTCTGTCCTCTCCTTTGGGCCAAAACTTGCTGTTCCAGCCTTCTGGCGCCAACCGTGAATGTCATCATTTTGGAACAAAAGAAGACGCTTCATCCCTTCTCTCTCTCAGACAGAGCAAGGGGCACTGGAATAGGCTGGAGGCGTCGGCCCGCCCGTCCCCATCCAGGCCTTGTTTCATGGGCAGCCATTCCGACCGAGTGGAAAGCCGAAAACCTGGCAACCTCCGTGCCAGCCAGCCAGCCCAGAAAAGCAAAATGCAAGACAAGCAGGCAGTGAATTAACGCACGACAGCGGTCAAAACATTCAAACGCGCTTTCGTGGCATCAGGAGGAACGCGGGCAAGGGAGTTGGGGCCCTGGGCCCAGAGAGAACATCAGGCAGGTCCAGGCCAGCGGTGGGAAACGGGCTGCAGAATGTGGGGGGGGGGGGAAACCAGGCTCTTCCAGTTCTGCCCCAGTTGAAAGAGAATTATTTCTGATTTAGCAGTTTAAAGAAGACGATTGCCCAGATAGCAAATGCAGAAGCAAATGTGCCATTCATGGCCAGGGTTGGAAAATGGAGATGAGCAGAGCAATCTTGTAGGGCAGTGTTTCCCAAACTTGACAATTTTAAGGCATGAGGACTTCAACTCCCAGAATTCCACAGCCAGCAACGCTGGCTGTGGAATTCTGGGAGTTGAAGTCCACATGCCTTAAAATTGTCAAGTTTGGGAAACACTGTTGTAGGGTGTGAAAGATCTGCTCCTCCTAAGAGGAAAGGGGAGGAGAGTGGTGAAGGAAAGAGGAGAGGAAGAAGAGGGAAGTGGGGAAGAGAAGGGAGAAAGAAGGGAGAGAAAGAAGGAATGTGGATACGGTGAAAGGGGAAACGGGCGAGCAACACCAAAAGTCATGTGCATGTATTTATTTCATTTTGTTAAAAGTATCTTGTATGTGAGTGTGGAGGGAATGTATGTTAACATCTGATACGTATTACGGTATATGTACGGGGGGAGAGTTTGGAAAAATAAAAAATTATTAATAATTAAAAAAAAATCTGCTCCTCCTCTTGCTAATCTGGACTCCAGCACCCCTAATCCCCAGCCCACTGCCCTATTGGCCAAAGAGCTGAGGACACCAGATTGAAAAACGCTTCCATTCCTCCTGCTGCTGTTGCTGTACACATTTGGGGCACTGCCGCCCCATTTCAAGAACATCTCATCGGCACAGACCCCATTCTGTAAAAGTCACCCCGCCTTCCTCTGCTCGGAAGAGGTCTTGGCAAGCCCCAGCAGCCCACCCTGCAAGGTAGGCCCAGTCTATTGCAAACTTATCTTACAGTCTTGAAGAGCAGGCAAAAAACCCTGTCTCATCCTGTCCCAGGAGGTAAGCCGCAATTTGGAAAAGGAGAAAAAAGCACTTTTTTTTACACACCGGACAAAACCTTGGTTAGGTTTTCATGACACGCTAATCCAGGCTAAAGTAGTCCTCAACTTAAAACAATTCCTTTAGTAACTTTGAAAATGGCACTGAAAAAAAGTGAGCCAGGACCATTTTTCACACTTACGACCATTGCAGCCTCTCCATGGTCACGTGATCAAAATTCAGACGTTTGGCAATTGACTCGTATTTACGACGGTCGCCGTATCCCGAGGTCAAGTGTTCCCCTTTTGCGACCTTCTGACAAGCAAAACCAATGGGAAAGCCAGATTCACTTAACAACCGGGCTGCTAACTTAACGGCAGTGATTCGCTTAACAACTGTGGTGACAAAGGTCACAAAATGGTGCAAGACTCATGTAATAATTGTCTCGCTTAGCAACAGAAATGTTGGGGTCCATTGTGATTGTAAGTCAAGGACTACCTGTAGCAAATTCCAGGTGTTTTTGGAATCCAGATGGAACAGGATGGGTGAATTTGGTTGTGTGAATTCAGTTTCAAAAGCTTCCATCACGTTGTGTGAATTTGATTGATTTCAGTAATTTTCTCTCTTACGAAACACTCATCCTGGACTTGCAGCTGCCTGGGGTGGCTGAACCCCTCTTCTCTCCCAAACAGGGTCACACAGAACCCATGGATTCCTCAAGTGCTCCATGACCCACTCTGAGAACCAAAGCAAGCTCATCCATTCAGAAGACCGTCACCACGAATCTTCCTCCCGCAGGAGGAAGCCTCCTCACACAACACACTGAGCCCTGTTTCCGATCCCCTTTTGATCCCCAAGCCTCCACCCTAGCAGACTCTAATACAGTGGTTCTCAACCTTTTTAATGCCGTGACCCCCAACCGGTCGTAAGTTGAGGATTACTCAACCGGTCGTAAGTCGAGGACTACTCAACTGGTGCAGCACCGTTTGCAGACTGGGACTTTTGGCGGGCTCAGCAGGGCCGAGACAGCCTGGACCATTCCTATTGGCTTTGGAAAGCCAATAGAATTAGACTCTATTCAAGAGAGTCTATTCTATGGGCTTTCAAAAGCCAATAGAATAAAAGGGAGTAGCACAGCTAAGGAAAAGGGGGGAAAAATGGCGGACTGCGTTGTTTGGTGACCCCCGTGAAATGGTCGTTCAACCCCAAATGGGGTCCCGACCCACAGGTTGAGAACCACTGCTCTAATACATAGGGAAAGCGCATCAAGTGGCAGGGAGTTCCACAGCTTAATTTTGCACCAGATATACTGTAGTATTCTGATACTGACCTCACTGACCATGAGCCTTGACTAGGCTATCCCAGCCCTGCAGATAAAAGATTCTTATTTAGCACCTCAGTTAAAGCAGGGTTTTGTTTTTTTTTCCTGGTTTGGGAGGTTGTGAGAACACAGGCCTCGGATTAAGTGTGCCGCACAAACCCTGCTCTTAAGGCCGACTGCAATTCCCGCCTCTGGAAAAATCTCTCCCCCCTCCCAGATCTGTGTCTCCCCCCCTCCCAAAACCACCTTTGTGATTATCAAAGACCTAGTGGTTCTCCCAGGTCTTCTGAATGGCAGGATTGCAAAGCCGCTTTTTACTATTTCTTAATTTACTTCGGTTTGTTGCAACTCTTCTTTGGAAGAGGTGTTTGGTTTGTTTTTTTTTTTTTTTTTAGCTTTTACCTTGCATCTCCTGCTTCTTTAGCTGCCAGCCCTGGCCTCTAAGTCACATAAATAAAAATAGATAAATGGAAATGAAAACACAGCCAGGGTGTCCCGTGAACTCGGGGAGGGGGGGGGGTTCAACAGGTTATGCAACCCCAGCTTTCCACACACACCCCCACGGGTTTCGTTTCTCTCTCTCTCATTCCTTTTGGCGGTGGCGATTTCGCTCTGCAAATCCCCCCCACACACACACACACGTTGGGCTAAACCCGGGTTTCGGGAGTCGTGTGAATCCGCGCTGCCCGCATTCTGGCTCGCCTTGCTTAGGGATTCCCTCGGCTTCAGCTCCCTCCTCCCTCGATCAGAGCCCCCCCCCCCACCCCTCCAGGCTTCTTTCGGATGGGCTCGGCCTTTCCCCTCCCAGCCCCGCTGGCCTTCGTCAGTCTTTCCAGCCAGCGCATTCCAGAGGGCTGGCGGGGGCCCAAGGGCGGGGAGGGGGGGGCGAGGTGGGGAGGGGGAGCGCTTCCCCGCCCAGAGGGGGCCAGCGCCTGCCCCGCCCGTCCACAGCCACGCCAGTTGCAAAAGCAAAGGAAAGGCGGGGGGGGGGGTGTGAAAAAAAAAAAACTTGGGTAGAAAACAAAAGCGAAGCGGAGTGACTCCGGGCGCTGGCTTAATCCGATTGGGTGGGTGGGTGGTGGGGAGGGAGGGAGGGGAGGGGAGGGCAGCGGGTCGGGTGGGGCTCCAGACCCTCCGCCCCCCCGAAACATCCCTCCGCGCTCTCTCTTGCTGTCCATTCGCCCTTCCAAAGCCAAGTCGGAGCAGAGTCACTCCGGCAAAAAGAGAGGGAGGGGAGGGGGGGGAAGGCTTTGCAAAGGAAAAGGGGGGGGTCCCCAGCCCCTTCAAGCCCCCCTCTCCCAAATTGGCCTCCTTTGCCTCGGGCTCTTCGGCACAGCTGCCAACCTGCAGCCGTCCTCGTTCCGCAACTCCAGGGCGAAGGCTAAACCGGAGCCGCGCCCTGTCCCGAAACTGCAGGCGCGGAAAAAAGAGCGCCAGTCCCGGGAGAGGAGAGGGGAAGGGGGGGTCCCCGCCAAAAACAAGCTTCGGGGAACCCCCACGGGTCTCCTCTCTCTCTTCGCCCACCTCCCCGTCTCCTCGGGAATCCCAAGGCGCGCGCGAGAAAACCCTCCTCCCGAACCGGAGTCACTCCGGATTAAGCCAACGCCTTGCTCGCCCGGCCAGCCACATCAGCTCCGGGCCTACGCGTGCCTGCCAGCCCCGAGTCGTTCGGGGAGCCCAACTTTCAGCGGACGGGTCCCCCCCCCTCCATCCCCTTGCATGGGAGGGGGGGAGGCTTGGCGGGCCATTCCGCCTGCTTTCTAAACCCAGGTCGGGGGTGGGTGGGTGGAAAAAGTCCCTTTCCAGCTCCAAATTCAACACCCAGGGCTGGCGGGGGGGGGGACGGGCAGCATCTATGGAAAAGGAGGGACGCGAGAGCACCCCCTCCCCTTCTGGCCAGTCCGAAATCTGTGCGAAAACGGGACCCCCCCCCGCAAGTCTTTTGCCCGAAGCCGCTTCCAGCGCCCCTCCCGCCCCAGGGCCAAACTTTCCCCCCCCAGCTCCAGGCGGGGAACGCGGCGGGGAGGCTCGGCGAACCGTCCGGACCCTTCGGGGGCGGCCAGGCGGGAGAAGTGGGGGGGGGGCTCCCCTTCCCTGCGTAAGGCGCGACTTATTGGGGGGGGGTCTCGACTCCGTTCGGGGGTTCAAGTGGGCGCCCGCCTGGTATCTGCAGCCTCGTGCGACTTTGGGGGGGGGGTCAGCTGGCCCCAGGACCCCCACGCCCCCCCCACAGCCGCGTGCGACTTTGGGGGGGTCAGCTGGCCCCAGGACCCCCCCACGCCCCCCCACAGCCGCGTGCGACTTGGGGGGGGTCAGCTGGCCCCAGGACCCCCCACGCCCCCTCCACAGCCGCGTGCGACTTTGGGGGGGGTCAGCTGGCCCCAGGACCCCCCCACGCCCCCCCGCACAGCCGCGTGCGACTTTGGGGGGGGTCAGCTGGCCCCAGGACCCCCCCACGCCCCCTCCACAGCCGCGTGCGACTTTGGGGGGGGTCAGCTGGCCCCAGGACCCCCCCCACGCCCCCCCCACTGCCCCGATGAGAGTGGGCTCCGGCCCCCCGCGACGCGCCCGCCGCCCTCACCTGTCGGTCGGTGGCTTTCAGCCTCCCGGCACGGCCATCGCAGGCGCCGTCCCGGCGTAACGCCCCAGACCCCGACCCGGTTCCCTGGATTCCTGGAGGCGGCGACCGAGCCCTGCCAGGCCAGCGGGCTCCCGACGAAGCGAGCGCTGCCGCGGGAGAGAAGCGAGTGGGGCGCTCCCCGCCCAGCTGCGCCTCTTGTAACTCGGCCCGGGATGGGTGTGACTCTGCGCTCGGCTCTCGTCGTCGGGGAAAGGGAGGGGAGGGGAGGGAAAGAGGCGGCGAAAGGGAAGGAAGGAAGGAAGGAGAAAGAAGAGAAGGGAAGGGAAAAGAAAGAGAAGGAAGGAAGGAAGGAAGGAAGGAAGGAAGGAAGGAAGGAAGGAAGGAAGGAAGGAAGGAAAAGCAAAGGGAAAGAAAAAAGAAAGGGAAGAGAAAGAAAAGGAAGGAAGAAAGGAAGGAAGGGAGGAAAGGAAAGAAGGAAGGGAAGGAAAGAAAAAGGAAAGAAAAGAAAAAGCAAAGGGAAAGAAAAAAGAAAGGGAAGAGAAAGAAAAAGAAAAGAAGGGAGGAAAGGAAAGAAAGAAAGGAAAGGAAAGAAAGAGAAAAGAAAGGAAAGATAAAGGAAAGAAAGAAAAAAGAAAGGGAAGAGAAAGAAAAGGAAGGAAGAAAGAAAGGAAAGAAAGAGAAAAGAAAGGAAAGAAAAGAAAAAGGAAAGAAAAAGAAAGGGAAGAGAAAGAAAAGGAAGAGAAGAAAGGAAAGAAAGAAAAGGAAAGAAAAAGAAAGGGAAGAGAAAGAAAAGGAAGAGAAGAAAGGAAAGAAAGAAAAGGAAAGAAAAAAAGAAAGGGAAGAGAAAGAAAAGGAAGGAAGAAAAAAAGGAAAGGAAGAGAAGAAAGGAAAGAAAGAAAAGGAAAGAAAAAGAAAGGGAAGAGAAAGAAAAGGAAGGAAGAAAGGAAAGAAATAAAAGAAAGGGAAGAGAAAGAAAAGGAAGGAAGAAAGGAAAGAAAGAGAAAAGAAAGGAAAGGAAAGAAAGAGAAAAGAAAGGAAAGAAAAAGGAAAGAAAGAAAAAAGAAAGGGAAGAGAAAGAAAAGGAAGGAAGGAAGAAAGGAAAGAAAGAGAAAGGAAAGGAAAGGAAAGAAAAAAGAAGGGAAGAGAAAGAAAAGGAAGGAAGAAAGGAAAGAAAGAAAAAGAAAGGGAAGAGAAAGAAAAGGAAGGAAGGAAGGAAGGAAGGAAAAGAAAAGAAAGAAAGAAAGAAAGAAAGAAAGAAAGAAAGAAAGAAAGAAAGAAAGAAAGGGAAGAGAAAGGGAAGGAAGGAAGGAAGGGGAAAGGAAAGAAAGAGAAAGGGGGGAAAGGGAAGGGAAAGGAAGGGAAAGGAAAGAGAGAGAAAGGAAAGGAAAAGAAAGAGAAGAAAAACTGGTTCTGAAAGAACTTCCAGCCTTAACTGGCAACCAGAGAAAAGAGGCTTTAAAAAAAAAAAAAGAAAAAAAACTCAGTAGCCTTTCCTTGCCCTATGATTTTCAAAGATAGACTGCCTCTGATGCTGGGGGCTCCATTCAGCCCCCACCACCCATATCTACCCAGGCTTCCTGTTCCTCAAGCCTTGTCCTCAACTTTCCCATTCCTGTCCTGGAGTTGCTTCCTACCCCTCCTTCCCCCCCCCCCAGAAAACCCACTGCAAAACCTGGGACAGATGCAGCCCCCACCAGAGCTGCAGGTAAGTTCCGCAGAGTGAGGCGTCCCTAGCCAGAAGGAGCAGAGATTTCCCTGAGAGCCCCCTGGCCCAATTTCCACTTTGCATTCATGAAAGGGGAACCCCCACCCCATCCGTGCCCTCCCCCCAAGGTCAACATTTCAAAAACTCCAGCTTGCACTTCCCGCTGGATTTCTGGGCTCTCTTCACACAGCAGACCGAACCGGGTCCTTCAACTAACGAGCAGCTGCATTTCCCAAAATATCCAATTTGTCTAAAATTGACTTTGGGCTGCTCGTGTGTGTGTGTGGGGGGGGGAATTAGCCTGTGTGCAAACACAGATGATTTGATTAATTTATGGTTCAAGGGGTGGTGCACACTCAGAACGTGAATTAACTTAAAATAAGCATATTAGCTGTTTTGCATTAGCACTCATGGAATAGCTTGTTTGCTTATTTATTCATTTGATTTTTATTCTGCCTTGATTACTTGATAAGTCACTTAATGAAGGTGGACAGGCCTAATGCAGGTAGTCCTCGGCTTACAACCACAACTGAGCCCAGAATTTCTGTTGCTAGGACAAACCCTGGGACATGGCAACGTCATAAGTATGAATCAGTTTCCGAGCACCTGAATTTTGATCATGTGACCGTGGGGATGCTGCAATGGTCATTAAGTGTGAAAAATGGTCATAAGCCACTTTGTTCAGTCCCTTTGTAACTTTGAATGGTGACGAAGTGAACTGTTGTAAGTCAAGGACTTGCTGTACTCCTTCTTCCTCCTATTTTCTCCACAACAACAACCTTGTGAGGTTGGTTGAGCTGAGAGAGAGAGAGACTGGCCCAAAGCAACCCAACTGGCTTTCATGTCTAAGGCGGGATTAGAACCCAAGATCTCCTGGTGATTGGCCCAAAGTCACCCAGCTGGCTTTCATGTCTAAGGCGGGATTAGAACTCACGATCTCCTGGTGATTGGCCCAAAGTCACCCAGCTGGCTTTCATGTCTAAGGCGGGATTAGAACTCACGATCTCCTGGTGATTGGCCCAAAATCACCCAGCTGGCTTTCATGTCTAAGGCGGGATTAGAACTCACGATCTCCTGGTGATTGGCCCAAAGTCACCCAGCTGGCTTTCACACCTAAGGCAGGACTAGAATTCACCGTCTCCTGGTTTCTAGCCCAGCACCTTAACCACTACACCAAACTGGCTCTCTGGCTCTCAGGGCTAGCTGGGGAATTCTGGGAGTTGAAGTCCATAAGTGGTATAATTGCCAAGATTGGAGACAACTCACAGGCAAGCAGGCTTGTATTCCACTTGGGAAATTAAAACCCAGGCTTTGAAGAAAGACACAAGGCAGCTGTGCTGTGCAAATCGCTTCTCTTCCTCCTGTCACTCAGCCTCGCCACACGGAGATCTGAAATCTTGTGGCAAGGAGTTCCATAAATTATCGAACAAACGTGGGGGGGGATAATTTGTCCAATTATCTCGCTGTGGTTGGTACATTTGCATGAGATCTTGTGATTTCCCACAGCAAATTAAAGTGTTCACTGCCAAAGATTTTATCCAAGAGAGAAGCTCTGGGATTTGCAAGAACTTTTTTTTTTTTTTTAAAGAGCCCTCAGCCAGAAGGTTCCCCAGCCCAACCTACCTCACAGGGTTGTCGTAGTGGGGAAAATTGAACGCCATGTCTTAACTTCGGATTGGACGTCGATCTTTGGCACGTTTGTGGAAGCAACCTGACAACTTTCTGCTACAGGTAGTCCTCAATTTACAACGGTTCATTTAGTACCTGTTCAAAGTTAACCACAGCACTGAAAAAAGTGACACAACCATTTTTCCTACTTATGACCATCGCAGCATCCCTAGGGTCACATGATCAGACTTCAGATGCTTGGCCACTGGCATGTCCTTATGACGGTTGCAGTGTCCTGGGGTCACACAATGCCCTTTTGGGAACTTTTGACAAGCAAAGTCAATGGGAAACCCAGATTCACTTAACAACCGTGTGACTAACTTAACAACTGCAGTGATTTACTTAACAACTGGGGCAAGAAAGGTCGTAAAATGGGCCAAAACTCACTTAACGACTGTCTCGCTTAGCAGTGGAAATTTGGAGCTCAATTGTCTGTCCTCTCTTCTTTAGAAATCCCGAGATTTCCTGGTGGTCTTCCATCCAAGGCCTAAATGGCCCGAACCTGCTTTCCTTTTGGAGCTTAGTCAAGTTGAGCTCAACCACCCCAATGCAGCGTGAGATGCCACGTCTGCAACGGCCGAGTGTGACATGGGCTAACCAGCCTGTGGAATTCATTGCCACTACATACAAACCACAAGTCCTTTGGCATTGAAAAAATAAAACAGAGCCATGTCAGTTTTTTTTTTAAAAAAAAAGATTAAAAAGTATCAGGTCTCTCTGCAAACAAAAAAAGGAAAGCTATTATAGAAGCCAGCAGGAGGTTGTGTGGCCTGGAAGTTTGTGAGATGAGTTGTCGATAAGAAAAGGTGTTTTCCCCAAAGGGTCAAGGAGAAAGTTTAACTGTAGGAAGCGGGGCTGTGAGAAGGAGATGTTGAGACCACAAAGCTTCCTGTGGGTTGTTGAAAAATGACGGAGCTTCACACCTCCCTGGAGACAAAAACAGGTCCCATTCTCAATTCCAAAGAGTGGTGTGCATTTGCCAGTTGTAAATACTCATCACACGCAACTGATTGTTAGCTCTTAAATATTCTCACAATGCCCTGGCTTTCAATTGCCCCCCTCCCATCACTTCCCTCTACGACAGGGGTGTCAAACTCAATTTCATTGAGGGCCGTATCCCCATTGTGGTTGCCCTGGGGGGGGGGCTGGGTGGGTGTGGCCAGGGTGGGTGCGGCCTACTGGGTGGGCGTGGATGGAGTGGGTGTGGCCTACTGGGTGGGTAGGGGGCCTGGGCAGGAGTGGGACAGATCTGAGGGTCTCTGGCAGAAGGGGTGGGACCAGGGCAAGTGCCAAGGCATGGTCCACTGGAGGAACCTCACTGTTCCTCTCAAGCCATGCGGGGGGGGGGGGGCTGGATGGTGGTGTGGGCTTCCCAGAGCCCTGGGCAGCAGAGGTCAAATGCCCAGCCTGGCCCTTGAGCACCAGTAGCCCCACTTCCTCAAGGCTGCTGCTCAAGGTTCTCCTGGTCCCTCGCTGTTTCCAAACGGCCTTGTGGAGCTAAGACTGAATGTGTTTCAGCATAGAGGGCCACCACAAAATTGTACGTTGGCTCCCGGCCGGCCTGGGCCAGGGCCAAGGCAGCGGGGGCCGTACCCTCACTGTTTCCAGGATGGCTTCGCGGGCCACATGAAACCACTTCGTGGGCCGCATCCGGCCCCCGGGTCTTGTGTTTGACATGTCTGCCCTAGGAGAAAAGTTGTTTTGGGGAGGTCCCCCCTCCTTTTCTCTCTTTTGATACTTCCCCAAGTTTTTATGGAACATAGAATCCTAGAGCTGGAAGGGAATGGGGAGGTCTTCTAGTACAACCCCCCCACCCAAGGCAGGAGTCCTTCTACCACCCTAGATAAAAGTTATCTATTTTCCACCATATTCAACCCTCTAATTAATAATATGAAATCCCCTCTAATAAATCAAAACCCTAATTTCCTTCAGCCTTACTCTGGCTCTCTTCCTTTGCCAACTAGCCTTCCATGTCAGTGCTTTTAAATCATCAAATAGTTCTCTCTCTATTATTATATATATATTATTTGAAATGAGAAAGACCATTTAGTTGCAGTTTTTTTTGGGGAAGAACTAGTTCATTAGTATTCATTAGATCGCCTCCCTATTACTCCAATTTCCCACGATTGTCCTGATAGTTTTATCTTCCATCTAATCTCTTCTTTAAAAGCTCCAGGGATGGAGCACCCACGACTTCTGGTGGCAAGCTGTTCCACTGAATAATTGTTCTCACTGTCAGGAAATTTCTCCTTAGATCCAGGTTGCTTCTCTCCTTGATTAGTTTCCATCCGTTGCTTCTTGTCCTGCCTTCAGGGGCTTTGAAGAATAGGTGCCCCCCCCCCTTCTTTATGCCAGCCCCTCAAATATTAGAAGACTGCTATCACGTCTTCTTTTCATTAAACTAGACAATGCCCAATTCATGCAACCGTTCTTCATATGTTTTAGCCTCCGGCCTCCTAATCATCTTTATTGCTCTTCTCTGCACCCTTTCTAGAGTCTCAACATCTTTTTTATAATATGGTGACCAGAACTGGATGCAGCATTCCATGCATGGCCTTATCAAGGCATTATAAAGCAGTACTAGGACTTCTTGGGATCCTGAAACTTGAAGCCTAGCACTGTGTTGGCTTTTTTGGCTGCTGCTGCACATGGCTGGCTCATATCTAAGTGATTGCCCACTAGGACTCCGAGGTCCTTCTTCCAGTTCCTGCTGTGGAGACAGATATTCTCCTCCTGGATTTTCCTTGCAAGGTGTCCAGAGACTCCTGGGACGCTGCCACGCCCCCCCTGCCCCCCCTTGCAGCTGTCCAGATGTCAAGGCTTTAGCCACCTGGAGGGAGGGAGGGGGCCTTGGAGGGAAAGACACCCATTTTTCAACCCCTGAATCCCTCATTTCAAGGCCCAGAATCCCTAAAATAAATAAATAAATAAAAGTAGTAGTAGTAGCAGTAGTAGTAGTAGTAGTAGTAGTAGTAGTAGTAATAATAATAATAATAATAATAATAATAATAATAATAATAATAATAATAATAATAATAATTGCATTGGAAGATCTGCAAAAAATATCATTTGCCTGTAAGCAAAAACTGGTGGGATCATAAAATAGAGAAAGTCATAGAAAATGATAAAATTAAACTGCTCTGCGACTTCAGAATTCAAACAGACAAGCACCTGCAACATAACACCCCAGACTTAATAATTGTCGATAAGAAAGACAAAAAAGTCTGGATAGTGGACGTGGCAGTGCCTGGAGACAGCAGAATAGAAGAGAAAGAACTGGAGAAGATAACAAAATACAAAGATCTACAAATAGAAATAGAAAGACTGTGGCAAAAGCAAGCAAGGGTAGTACCAATAGTCATAGGCACCTTGGATGCAATCCCAAAACAACTGGAGCACCACTTGAACACCATTGGCATTGACAAATTCGCTATTAGTCAATTGCAAAAGGCAGCCTTACTAGGAACTGCTTCCATCCTGCGATGATATCTGTAATACCATCAAACATCACATCTGCCTATCCCAGGTCCTGGGTAAGGACTCGATAGGTAGACAAAATGCCAAATCCAGTCTGAACATCTGGCTGACTGTGCGATGATCCATAATAATAATAATAATTGACAACAATAATAACAACAACTTGCCTTCAGAAATTGTGGGCACTCTATCACTGGAGGTTTTTAAGAAGAGACTACACAGCCACCTGTCTGAAATGGTGTAGGCATCTGGAGCACCCCTGGAACACCATTCACCATCGACAAAATCCCCATCAGTCAATTGCAAAAGGCAGCTTTACTCAGAAAAGCTTGCATATTGCGATGATATCTGTAACACCATCAAACATCAGCCTCTCTCTCTCCCAGGTCCTTGGGATGGACTCAATAGGTGGACAACAATGTTAAATCCAGTGTAAACATCTGGCTGACTGTGCGATCAACCATAATACAGCGATAATAATATTCTGAACTCTCCAGTTTAGAATGAACGATTCTGCCGTAATGAGAATCCAGAGGTGGGATGTTTGGAAACCCAAAAGGATTCTGCATCATCTGTTGGAGGAGGAAGAAACATCTGGCCAACACATGACAAACAATTTATTGGGCCCAAAGATGCTGTAAACTTGCCAACTTTAGAGGTGTCAACTGGGAGTTGAAGCCTACCTCTTTGAAATTGCCAAGTTTAAAAAAACTGGAGTAAATTACAGTTAACTTGGTTTAGGATTCGGCAGGTTGTGTGAACTAAAGCTGCTGAGGGAGGGAAGATTTGCTTTGGTTCTTTTTCAGATTCCTGGCCTTTTCTTTCCCGCAGCTCCAGTGAAGTTGGCTTCACCCGCTGAGTCTCTAAATTCGGATGAAATTTGACTCCGGCATCAACACTGGAGCTAGATTAAAATCCAGATGCTGAAGGAGTGGGGCTTTTGAACAGGCTCCATCTCTTCTCTGACCCCTTCCAAAATTTGTGAGAAATTAGTCTGGGAGGAGACAAAGACAGCAGGAGAGATGGGGAAAGACCAAAGGGTTTATTTTAGGAAAAAACAGGATGTAAACGATGGAACTCATTGCCAATTGATGCAGAGAGGAACAGTGGATTAACCTGTTTTTTTTTTTTAAAAAAAAAAATAGGAATAAGGCAGACTTTTCCTGAACAATCATTGTCTAGCTATGCCAGGGCCACAGGGGCCCCGATGCACATAAACATGGTTAATGGCAAAGAGAGGATGTGTAGAATGATTAAGCAAGTTCACAGAGGAAACAATCATTTATTTGCAACCCATACTTATTGTTTTTCTGTAACCAGCTCAAGGCAGTGAACATACCTAAGGCTCTTTTCTCCTTCTATTTCCCCCCAACACAGCAACCCTGCGAGGTGGGTGGGGCTGAGACTGGCTCAAATTCACCCAACCAGCTTTCATGCCTAAGGCGGGACTAGAACTCACTGTCTCCTGGCGATTGGCCCAAAATCACTCAGTTGGCTTTCATGCCTAAGGCGGGACTAGAACTCACCGTCTCCTGGCGATTGGCCCAAAGTCACTCAGTTGGCTTTCATGCCTAAGGCGGGACTAGAACTCACCGTCTCCTGGAGATTGGCCCAAAGTCACTCAATTGGTTTTCATGCCTAAGGCGGGACTAGAACTCACCGTCTCCTGGCGATTGGCCCAAAGTCACCCAGTTGGCTTTCATGGCTAAGGTGGGACTAGAACTCACCGTCTCCTGGCGATTGGCCCAAAGTCACCCAGCTGGCTTTCATGCCTAAGGCGGGACTAGAACTCACCGTCTCCTGGCGATTGGCCCAAAGTCACCTAGCCGGCTTTCGTATTTAAGGCAGAACTAGAACTCATGGTTTCTAATCTGGTGTCTTAACCACTAGACCAAACTGGCTCTATTTATTTTCAGCCCTGGCAATGAAGGAAAACTCCATTGTTCAGGGGCAGTCTATCTGCAAGATGCCAAATGCAAGGACAGAAGAGGAAAACAGGAATGTCTGTTAGGGAGGATAAGAGGCAAAGTCCTGCCCCAGGAAACGACAAGCAGAGGTACACTGCACCTGAACTGGGAGGCTCCACTAAGCTGCTGACCCCCACGGCCGCCGAGAGCTGCACCCTTTTTCTCCAGCCACGGGGCCTCGCTTTTCACCCCGGCAAAGGTCCTTCCCCACCCTGTTTTGGCAGGGCTCCGTTCACATTTGCAAATCATTTCCCCATCCTTGGAAGAGGGAGAGAGAGGCCGCCAGAAAGCGAGGACTAATTGCTACCTGCTTTGCAAGATATTTAATTAGAAGCATCATTATCCAAGTTTACAAGAAAGAGAGAGGGGGGGAGGGAGGGAGGGGGGAGGAGAAAGGGAATGCAGGGAAATTTGGAGGCACCCTCCCATGTACACAAACGAAAAGAAGACAAATTTGAAAAAAAAAAAAAAGATCAGGATTTGGAGAACCTGGTGCTGAAGATCGAACAAGCCGTACCCCTCCCTGGCACCTTGGCCCCAGCTTCATTCTTGCCACACATCTCTCCCTCTTCAAAATTTATTTATTTTATTTATTTTATTTATTTATGAGACTTATATGTCTCCGTCCCACACATCTTCTCCCCGTCTCTCCACTGATGGTCCCCTTCCCACCACCGTGTCAGAATCTGCCTCTTTCTCTTTGCTGCGTTCACACAATAACCTTAGTCCACTTTCTGGGTTGACATAATCTAATCCAGTGGTTCTCAACCTTTTTAATGCCGCAACCCTCCAACCGGTCGTAAGTCGGGGACTACTCAACCGGTCGTAAGTCGAGGACTACTCAACTGGTGCAGCACCATTTGCAGAAGGGGACTTTTGGCGGGCTCAGCAGGGCAGAGACAGCCTGGACAATTCCTCTTGGCTTTGGAAAGCCAATAGAATTAGACTCTATTCAAGAGAGTCTATTCGATTGGCTTTCAAAAGCCAATAGAATAAAAGGGAGTAGCACAGCTAAGGAAAAGGGGGGGAAAATGGCGGACTGCGTTGTTTGGCGACCCCCGTGAAATGGTCGTTCAACCCCAAATGGGGTCCTGACCCACAAGTTGAGAACCACTGATCTAATCAGAATAGAGCTGGAAGGGACCATGGAGGTCCTCTAGTCCAACCCCCCTGCTCAGGCAGGAGAGCCCATACCATCTCAGACAAGTGACTGTCCAATCTCTTAAAAACCTCCAGTGATGGAGCACCCACAATTTCTGGAGGCCAGCTGTTCAGGAAGTTTCTGCCTTGTTCCAGATGGATCCTCTCCTTGATTACTTTCCATCCGTTGCTTCTTGTCCTGCCCTCTTGGTGCTTTGGAAAGTAAGTGGACCCCCCCCCGTCTTCTTTGCGGCAACCTCTCAAACACTGGAATGCTGCTATCATGTTCCCCCCCCCCCTCCAGTGCCTTCTTTTCTCTTGACTGGCCAAACCCAAATCCTGCAACCGTTCTTCATTATGTTTTTATCTCCAAGCCTTTAATCGTCTTAGCTGCTCTTTTTTTGCACTTTCCACTGAAAAGTTGCACCCCATGCTACCTAACTGGGGGGAACCCCAAACTCTTCAATTCATCCATCCCTTCGTGAGGTTTCTGATTGTTCACTGACCCCCAAACATTTATTTCATTTCCCCCCCCCCCCTTCCAATTATGTCTGATTCTCAGAGACTATTGGATAAGTCCCTGCAGTTTCCTTGGCAAGGTTTTCAGAAGTGGTTTGCCATTGCCTCTTTCCTGGGGCTGAGACAGAATGACTGGCTCGTGGTCACCCAACTGCCTAGGTGGGATTAGAACTCAGAACCTCCCAGTGTCTAGCCTAATGTTTCAACTATGACACCATGCTGGCTCGCTCTCTCTTTTTTTTAATTGAAAAGTTTTATACAAATTTATTATTACAATACAATAACCCTCCTCCCTCCCCCCACCCCAACCTTCCCCCCCCCACTTCCCAGAGCTGATTACAGGGTTAAAAATAAGCAAACAAATTCTAACTAAGCTTATCCAACTATACCAGTAACCAAATCCCTAAAATATTTTAACTCAAATACAAACAACTCCCAGTTTAAACTATAAATTAATCAAAAACTAAATGATACTTTCTAATCCCATATTTATTCTGTACAAAATTTATCCATCTTCTCCACACCGAGATGTATCTTTCTTGTGAATGATCCTTCAAATAGGCAGAAATTTTGGCCATTTCTGCTAAATTAGAAACTTTAAACGACCATTCTTCTATGGTAGGCAAAGAATCTTTCCCCCAATAGTGCCCAACCAATAACCTTGCATGCTGGCTCTCTTTTATGTTATTTAATTAATATTAATACATATTTTACTAATTGCCTAATTATTCTTCTTAATTTTTATTATATAGTATAATACATATTATAAATGCTGCTTTAAAACTGCTTTAACTGCTACTAATAATTTAAATGCTATTACTGAAACAAGAACAGCAACAATAACAAAATAACAGCAAAAACAATAGCAACACCATCATCCCCAGGTCATCCTGTCTGACCATTCCCAGCACCCCAACTTTAGGATTAGGGATAGATGTGGCACTCCTGATAGACCTCAAAAGATTCATTGACCCCAATCAGCTTCCAGCTTTTGTTGACCACCCATTGGTCCCCAAGAGCCAGTTAAGGCATCAGGCTATAAGGCGAGTTCAAAACCTGCATTGGGCACAGATGAGCGATCTTAGGCCGGTCAGTTTCTCTCAGCCCTGGGAAGGAATTAAAACTTAACGCAGTCCAAGTTAAGTCAGACTTTTTGAGACTATTGTCCACGAGACACACTCAAAGCCTGGAAGGTGTGTTTTTAATTATAGTAGTTAGTAAACGCCACTAGAAGTTTGTGTATTTATAAGCTGCTCTGTTATGGTGTAATTTGGTTGAATTATTTCCATTCCTTGCATTATTATCTCCTCCTCCTCCCCTCCTTCCCATCCTCCTCCCCTTCTTCCTCCTCCTCCTCCTCCCCCCCTTCTTCCTCCTCCTCCTCCTCCCCCCCTTCCTCTCCTCCTCTCCCTCCATCTCCCCCTCTTCCTCCTCCTCTTCCCCCCCCTCCTCTTGACGTCCAAAAGACTCTGGGTAACTTACAAGATATCAAAATTATCGTTAAAAAAAACAGTTACACATCTGACAAAACATCATTGCTCAAACAAGACAGCGCCTATAAGCAGGAAAACTAAACACACAACGGGGGCTCCACAGGACTTTGGAGAAGACTTTTTAAGTTGCACACCACAGAGGATTGTATGATTGTGATGGAATCAAGAGACCCAGGCATCCCCAGACCCCATTGTCAGAAGTAAAGTCTTCATCCTGGTTCATCCAAGCCGGGAATAAATAAGCAATATGGAGACTGCTTTGGGAAGAAAGTTACAGTTTATTGGAGAAGCAGGAAGATGGTCCTTGCAAGAAAGAGCAGAGGAAAAAGGAGTTGAGCACATGGGCAGTAGGTTTTTATATCCCCTCTAGCCTTGTTTGGAATAGTTTCCTGTTCCTGCGGCATGAACCTCGAGGCTGTTTCTGAGTGTTTTTCCAGGTCTTGATATCTGTGGTTTAATCCTTATTATCATATCCTGCTTCCCAGGTGATGGGGCTAATGACTCCTAGAGTTTGGGTGGGGCATGCAGATCTTCTCTTTGTCTTCTTGAGTGCTCTGGCTTCAACTTTCTGATGGTTTTACATCTGCATTTGTATGGGGCTAGCTCTTGCTTGGGGCAGGGAGATAGATTTGGGGCCAGATTTGGTTTTTTTAAAAAAATCCTTTTGCGGAAAAATATATTTTTCTGCCCTTTTAATATTTCCTTCTCTGGGTTAACTTCCCTCACCATCAACACTACTACTCAGCCCAGGGGGCAATTTGCAAAGCGGAATCGGCTTTGGCCAAGACCTTTGCAGTTTTGCTTTGCTTCAGAAATTCATATTTTCTTGGGAAGACCTCTTGCCTCCAGCCAATTCCTTACTATCAGACTGGAATAACTTCTTTTGGCAAATGCAAGAGAGAGCTGAGTTATCTCTGGTGGCCAAAATGTCACGAGTTTAAAACATATGAAGATCGGTTGCAGGAACTGGGTGTGCCAGTCTAAAAAAAAGGACTGGAGGGGGGGGGACATGATAGCCATCTTCCAGTATTTGAGGGGCTGCCACAAAGAAGAGGGGGGGGGTCAACTTATTTTCCGAAGCACCGGAAGGCAAGACAAGAAACTAATCAAGGAGAGAAGCAACCTGGAATTAAGGAGAAACTTCCTAACAGTGAGGACAATCAACTAGTGAAACAGCTTTCCACCAGAAATTGTGGGTGCTCCATCACTGGAGGTTTTTGAGAAGAAACTCTGATTGATTGATTGAGCTTGGGGACACTATTGTCGACTCACCAACTTTTTAAAAACTTGTTTCAACTGCCAAGAGCTGCCTACAGCTCATGAAAGTGCCTGCCTTTTAATAAAGTTTAATAAAATTAACCCCTAATAATTCATTTAGCAAACACTTGATAAATTACATTTTTGTTTAGTTTACTTATTGATAGTTCAGTTTATTTAATATTTATTTAAATGAGATCATTAAAAGTACAAATTTAAGAAACAGCAACTAGTATATTTAATAAACAAATATTGAATAGAAATATGTATTTGTTTAGTTTACTATTCAGTTTATTTAGTATATATTTAATTTAGAATTTTAAAGTACAAATTTCATAATGCGTATGTCATGTTCCCACAGACTGAGACGAATAAAGCAGACCTCTGAGGCTTGCAAATTCCTCAAAGAACATGTTTATTGTTACAAAATAGTAGCAGCAGGGTCAAAAGTGAAACCACGTCTGAAATCCACATAACAATCCCTCAGTTACAAAGTATAACGTTCCCACCCACCCTCAAAACTATGTAATTGACTACGATCCCCAATAAATGCATTTGGCGGCTTTCTTATACAATGCCCAGTCCCTGATTGCGGGAGCAAGAGATGACCTTGGCTCCCATGGGACAGCTGATTGTTTTGACTAGCGAAGCATCTGGGCAAGCCCCTCCCTCCGTTCCATGTGGCAACTTCAAATGATGGGATGAAATGGCTGCAGCCAAGCTCATTTGCAGAGACGACAGCTTAGTAATTACATTTCAAAACTATACACATTTAGCTTATTTATCCCATTGTATTATTCATCTAAATGAGTTCATTAAAATACAAATGTGATAAATAATACCCAACAATATATTTCACAAACAACAAATATTTAATGAATAATATATATTTATTTAGTTGATTTATGGATAGTTCCATTTATTTCGTATTTATTTCATTCAGATCTTTACAAATGTTAAGAAATAACACCTGGTAATACATTTAATAAGTAAGTATTTAATAAATAATATATATTGAATTAGTTTGTTTATTAATAATGTAGCTTATTTGGTGTTTGTTTAATTTAGATCTATACAGTGAGGGGAAAAATTATTTGATCCCCTGCTGATTTTGTACGTTTGCCCACTGACAAAGAAATGATCACTCTATAATTTTAATGGTAGATTAATTTTAACAGGGAGAGACAGAATAACAACAACAACAATCCAGAAAAACACATTTCAAAAAAACTTATAAATTGATTTGCATTTGAATGAGTGAAATAAATATTTGACCCGTTCGCAAAACATGACTTAGTACTTGGTAACAAAACCCTTGTTGGCAATCCCAGAGATCAGAGGTTTCTTGGAGTTGGCCACCAGGTTTGCACACATCTCAGGAGGGATTTTGTCCCACTTCTCTTTGCAGATCCTCTCCAAGTCATTAAGGTTTTGAGGCTGACATTGGGCAGCTCAAACCTTCAGGAGAAAGTTAAAGGAGAAAGTTAATAAATAATATCAGCCGGTTCGCACCACTTCAGCAGAACCGGTAGCATCACAGGGCAGAGAAGAACTGAGTCATCTGGGCTGCCTTGTTTCAAACTCTTATGAGACCCATTGGGATTGGAGGCTAAAACCTATAAGGAACGGTTGCTGGAATTGGGGCTAAAATCTATAAGGAACGGTTGCTGGAATTGGGTCTGTCTAGTCTAACGAAGAGAAGGACGAGGGGGGACATGATAGCAACCTTCCAGTATCTCAGGGGCTGCCCCAAAGAAGAGGGAGTCAAGCTATTCTCCAAGGCACCTGAAGGCAGGACAAGAAGCAACACATGGAAACTAACCAAAGAGAGAAGCAACCTAGAACTAAGGAGAAACTTCCTGACAGTTAGAACAATTAACCAATGGAACAACCTGCCTCCAGAAGCGGTGAATGCTCCAATACTGGAAGTTTTTAAGAAGAAACTGGAAAGCCATTTGTCTGAAATGGTGTATGGTTCCTGCCTGAGCAGGGGGTTGGACTTGATGACCTCCAAGGTCCCTTCCAACTTTATTATTATTATTATTAGTAGTACCACCAGCCATGGCTCTTTTCTCTCAAATCTGCCTACTATCCAAAGCTCGGGAAAAGCTGGCTTAGAAATCAGTCTAATCTTGGTTTGGCTGCTGGGTGGCTGACCTGGGGCCAGAAGGGGAATGACCCACCCCACCAGCCTGTTCCTCCACCGAAGGCAGGGTGCTTGCAGCAAACCACCAAGCGGGAGAGAGGCCGGAAACACATGATTCCGAGCCAAGATCAGCAAGCTAGAGGGGAAAACTGGGCACTCCTGTGGTCAGAGCACATGATCCTCCTCCCCAGGGTGGAGACCGTCATTTGGGGATGACTGGTTTGACGGCAACTGCAATCCAGCTGTTTCTGCACCCTGCTGCTGCTTCTGCGGCTGCTAGCCCTGGTCTGAGCAGAGCCAAGAAGGTCTAATCTGACTTGATGAGCAAAGAGGAGAACTGAGAAAGTTTGGGGGGGAGTATATGCTCCCCCCCCCCAGGCTGGTGCTTATTTGACTGGAAGACTATTTGCTCTCAAAAAATTTTTTCGGAGGACAGGGGGAGCAAAAGGAAATTCCTGTCCTTGTTTACTGAAGAGATAATAATAGTAATAATAATAATAATAATAATAGTAATAATAGTAATAATAATAATAACCTGCGACGATACCTGTAATACCATCAAACATCCACATCTGCCTATCCCAGGTCCTGGGTAAGGACTCGATAGGTAGACAAAATGCCAAATCCAGCCTGAACATCTGGCTGACTGTGCGATGATCCACAATAACAACAACAACAACTGGAGCACCACTTGAACACCATTGGCATTGACAAATTCGCTATTAATCAATTGCAAAAGGCGGCCTTACTAGGAACTGCTTCAATCCTGCGACGATATCTGTAATACCATCAAACATCCACATCTGCCTATCCCAGGTCCTGGGTAAGGACTCGATAGGTAGACAAAATGCCAAATCCAGTCTGAACATCTGGCTGACTGTGCGATGATCCATAAATAGTAATAATAATAGTAAAGTTGGAAGAGACCTTGGAGGTCATCTAGTCCAACCCCCTGCTCAGGCAGGAAATCCTATACCATTTCGGACAAATGGTTGTCCAGTCTCTTCTTAAAAACTTCCAGTGTTGGAGCATTCACACCTTCTGGAGGCAGGTTGGCCAAGGAGGGTGTGACTCATCGGATCCAAGGGCTGGAAGGGACCTCAGAGGTCTTGTAGTCCAACCCGCTCCCCAAGGCAGGAGAGATCTTATTGCATCCAGGCAAATGAATCTCCAATCTCTTCTTAGAAACCTCCAGTGTTGGAGCACCTGCAGCTTCTGGAGGCCAGCCGTTTCACTGGTTAATTGTCCTCACTGTCAGGAAATTTCTCCTTCGTTCCAGCCTTAATTTCTCTACGATAAGTTTAAATCTATTGCAGTGGTTCTCAACCTTTCTAATGCCGCGACCCCATAATACAGTTCCCCATGTTGTGGTGACCCCCAACCACTTATATATCACTGGGTGCCAGGGATGTGGCCAAAGAAAAGGGGGGAAAAATGGCAGACAGCCTTATTTGGCGACCCCCGTGAAATGGTCGTTCGACCCCAAATGGGGTCCCGACCCACAGGTTGAGAACCACTGATCTATTGTTTGTTGTCCTGCCCTCTGGTGCTTTGGAAAATAGGTTGACCCCCTCTCCTTCGTGGTAGCCCCTCAAATACTGAAACCCTGCTATCATGTCCCCCCCCCAGTCCTTCTTTCCTCTAGACTGACCATGTCCAATTCCTGCAGCCGTTCTTCATATGTTTTAGTCTCCAGGCCTTTAATCATCTTCGTTGCTCTTCTCTTTCCAAAGTCTCAACATTTTTTTTTTAATATCATAGCAAGCAAAACTGGACTGTGCTGAGATGGACAAATTAACAAAAGAGATAAAAGAAAAGGAAGACACAGAGTATTATATAGTATGGAACAAGTGGTATGACTGGTTGAAGACTAGAAATAATACAGGAGAAAAAATATGGAAAGGTCAAAAGTGAAAATATGTGTATAATAATGTATAATAATAATAATATGAATTATTCTTAGTAAGAAGTAGAATATGAAGGAAGAAAAATGTAAATAAGAAACAACGGGGCAGTAAGGACAAATATTCTAAAGAAGAATAAGGGGGGGAATGTAAATAATAGAAGATTACCGTTACGTAATCGCTGTTAAAAAAAGGGGGAGTATATACTGTGTGTGTATGTGTGTTATGTTTTGCTTTGTTTTGTTTTGTTGGTTAAAAATAAAAATTAAAAAAAAAAACACTGGATATTCCAAGTATGGTCTTACCAAGGCATTATAATGTGGTACTAACACTTCACGCAATTTTGATACTATCCCTCCGTTGATGCAGTCTAGGATGGTGTTGGCCTTTTTGGCAGCTGCAGCCCACAGTTGGCTCGTATTTAAGTGATGGGACTCCAAGGCCTGTCTGGCAGTTACTCCTGCTGAGCCAGGTGCCCCCCCCCCATTCTGTACCCATGAATTTGTTTTTTCTTGCCTAAGTGCAGAATACCATAAGAAAGGCTGAGCGCCAAAGAATGGAGGCCTTTGAACTCTGGTGCTGGAGAAGACTCCTGCGAGTCCCTTGGACTGCAGGGGGTTCAAACCGGTCAGTCCTAGAAGAGATCAACCCCGACTGCTCTTGAGAAGGCCAGATCCTGAAGCTGAAACTCAAGTCCTTTGGCCACCTAATGAGAAGGAAGGACTCACTGGAGAAGGGCCTGATGCTGGGAAAGATGGAGGGCAAGAGAAGAAGGGGACGACAGAGAATGAGATGGCTGGATGGAGTCACTGAAGCAGCAGGTGTGAACTTAAATGGACTCCAGAAGATGGTAGAGGACAGGAAGACCTGGAGGAACATTGTCCATGGGGTTGCGATGGATCGGACACGACTTCGCAACTAACAACAATAACAACAACAAGTGCAGAATCTCACTTTTCTCAGAAATGAACTGCATTTCGCTGCATTGGGCGTGCAGCAAGTAGAGGTGAAAAGTAACAGCAGGTTGGCTTTGTGTGGGGTGCAAATTCAGCAAAAGACTTCACAGGTAGTCCTCAACCTATGACCATAACTGAGCCCCAAAGTGAGACATTGGCTAAGTGAGTTTTGACCCACTTTACGATCTTTCCGGCCACAGTTGTTAACCCGGTTGTTAAGCGAATCCGTCTTCCCCACTGACTTTGCTTGTCAGAAGTTTGCAAAGGGTGATCACGTGACCTCAGGACACTGTGACCGTCGTAAATACGAGTCAGTTGCCCAGGGTCTGAATTTTGATCACATGACCGATGGGGATGCTGCAGCAACGGTCGTAAGTGTGAAAAATGGTCCTGTCCCTTTTTCCAGGGCTGCTGTAACTTTGAACGGTCACTAAATGAACTTTAGTAAGGCAAGGACTACCTGTCACTCATTAAGCTGACCACTAAAGTTCTTTAACTTATGACTGCGATAGGCCGGCTCTATTACGGCCATAACTCAAGGGCTGCCTTGATTGTAGCTAAAAGCTTGCTTGCTCGCTCTCATCCTGGTAACAACTATGTCTTCCCTCCCTGCCTCCAGTCTGTGGAAGTTGAAATGCTGCAAACGTGGAAGGAATTGTAAATGGGATTTTCACAGTGCCAGGAAGGTGGGGGGGACACAAAGCTTGGTCCACCCGATAGTTGGCAATGATCTTTCCTGCTCTAAATCTTCCCACAATCTGCACAGGAAATTAAACATCGCTCTTAATGATCGCCCGGCTTCTTCCTTCCTCAACAAGAAATCATAACAGAAAATTAAGCTTTTTAACCTAATCAACAAGACAATGAAACATAAGCCAAAGGATCTTGGGCAGAACAAGAATAGAGTTAACGTGAAAGGAGCCCAGCCAGGGGAAACAGAGACTTGGAATAAAAGAATAAATCTTTAAAAAGGAAAAGAAACAGAGAATCTAGGGTGCACTGTCCAGCTTCATGAATAGGGGGTGGGTGGGTGGGTGGACGAGGATGACTGGAACTAGCCAGAAACAGGATTTGTGATTCTCCCTAAATATAGAGTTCAGAAAAGGCTGGGTCAATCGAATTAAATTAAATTAAATCAAAGACTTCCCATTTTATTTTTGGTTCATCTGGTCTTCATCCTAAAATGCAGGGGGAGGAGCTTCGTAGCTCAGGGGGTGGAGCCTTAGGATGCAAGGTGGGACAGCTGCCCTTTTGGTCAATCCTCAGAAACCATAAAAGACCTTTCCTTTTTTTAGACGTAGTCCTCAAGTTACAAAGTTCATTTAGTGACCATAACGGCATTAGTAAAAGTCACTTATGACCGTTTTTCACTCTTACAACCATCGCAGCATCCCCATCGGTCACGTGACCAAAATTCGGACACTCGGCAACTGACTCATATTTATGACGGTTGCCATGTCCCAGAGTCACGTGATCCCCCTTTTCTGACCTTCTGACAAGCAAAGTCAACTGGGAAAGCCATATTCACTGAACAACTGCAGTGATTCACTTAACAACTGTGTCGAGAAAGGTCGTAAAATGGGGCAAAACTCACTTAACACATGTCTCGCTTAGCAACATAAATTCTGGGCTTAATTGTAATTGTATGTCATGTAGTAAGTAAAGTGTTAATCTCATAACAGATTGATTATATTAAAAAAGAACAATGCATTGCGTAGTTGTCTATCCATGCGACACTCAGTTTTTAATGTACTGTACAATTTCAGCAACCTAAATTCTATAGTTGATATTGACATAAACTCTTCATTAAGGATTTAAGGTATCTAAATGATCATAATATTAACGGCTTCTACTTAGTATTGTATAATAGCATTTTCATATAAATTAAAACCTATTTTAAGATTCTGGAAGGATTATCACAGCGTAAACCTGATGACCCATTGCAGAAAAAGAAGCAAAATCTTATTTTCAAATTATTGGAAGCCACGTAAACTCTACCACAATATCCAGAATTATTCCAGGCAGGGGTTTCCCCCCCCCCATTTTTTAAAAAACATATGCATACTACATTAACCTGCAAGGGTGTGTTGATATATGAAATAAATATCATCTGCTAGTGGTCAGAAAATTCCACATCTTTTTATAGGAATATTTTGTGCTTTTAAAACAAGTGGTGGAACTTGTAATTTTTTACAAGTTTGCAGAAAAGCTCAGCTGCTGGGTGTGCCGAGATGCACGAGATGCACCCACGCTTGTTACTTGTTAGCATTGTGTTGACTATCCCACACCCAAGTGCCGATTGCCCCATGCTGCCTGCTTTATAAATTCTGTTAACAGTGGCTAAAACCAGCAGAGCTTCGGGATGAAAAGCAGAGAAGGTGAAAACTTTAAAAATAATGTGTTTGCAAACTTAGCTTATTTTGGTGGAAATTTACAAAAAATGATGGGTGTCATTCTTTGTGAAGACACGGTGTGACCACATACATTTCCCCCCCCCCGCAAATAACAGAATAACAAGATTGGAAGGGACCTTAGAGGTCTTCTAGTCCAGCCTCCTGTTCAAGCAGGAGACCCCATATCATTTAAGACAGGCGGCTGTCCAGTCTTTTCTTAAAAACCTCCAATGATGAAGCACCCACAACTTCTGGTGGCAAGCTGTTCCACTGGATAATTGTCCTCACTGTTAGGAAGTTAGTTCCAGGTTGTTTCCCTCTTTGATTAGTTTACATCTATTGCTTCTTGTCCTGCCTTCAGGAGCTTTGGGGAAGAGCTTGACTCCCTCTTCTTTGGGGCAGCCCCTGAGAAATTGGAACACTGCTATCATGTCCCCCCTCGTCCTTCTCTTCATTAAACTAGACATACCCAATTCCTGCAACCGTTCTTGGTATGTTTTAGCCTCCAGCCCCCTAATCATCTTTGTTGCTTTGACAGATAACTGTGGGAGATAAAATTGTGGCTTTCTCTTTTTTTTGTTTGTTAGCCCTGGTTTCTCATTTACTGCATCTTTATTGTTTTAAAAATCAAAGCAAGGGGGTTCTGGAGAAAACAAGAAATGGTAAACAGATGGCAAGGACACTTCTACGTAGGGGCTGAATGTTAAGATAATGGATAAGTGAAGATATCTTGTTGAGATACAAAAATAATACAAGTAACATACAGAAGCCCCCTCTTCACATTTCTTTTGGGCACTGGTTTGATTCATACAATGCATTTAACTAGGTAGGTGAATATACATCCACAATTGCACCAGAATTTCCATTGCTACGCAGGGAGGCTGTTAAATGAGTCACATTCTTTTTGTACGATTCTTTTTGTACGATTCTTTTTGTACGATTCTTTTGCCACATTTGTTAAGCGAACCCCTGCAGTTGTTAAGCGAATCAGGCAGTCCTTAAGTGAATCCCCCCCTTGACCTGGCTTGTTGAAGGTTGGTTGTTAAGGTTGCAAATGGGGATCACGTGACCCTGGGATGCTGCAACTGTCTTAAATGGATGCCAGTTGCTAAGTGGCCAAATTTTGATCACGTGGCCACAGGGATGCTGTAATGGTCGTACGTATGAGGACCAGTATGAGCACCATTGCAAAAAAGATGTTGAGACTTTGGACAAAGTGCAAAGAAGGCCTGGAGACTAAAATATATGAAGAACGGTTGCAGGATTTGAGTTTGGCCAGTCTAGAGGAAAAAAAAGACTAAGGGGGGACTTGATAGCAGAATTCCAGAGAAGGTCAAGCTATTCCCCAGAGCACCAGGCAGGAGAAGAAGCAACAGATGGAAAGTAATCAAGGAGAGAAGCAACTTGGAATTAAGGAAAAACTTCCTAACAGTGTGAACAATTAACCAGTGGAACAACTTGCCACCAGACGTTGCGGATGCTCCAACACTGGAAGCTTTTAAGAAGAGACTGGACAACCATTTGTCTGGAATGGTATAGGGTTTCCTGCCTGAGCAAGGGGTTGGACTAGAAGACCTCCAAGGTCCCTTCCAACTCTATTATTGTTATTGTTATCATTGTTATGTCACTTTCTGGAAAAACGGTTTCAAACCCACTTCTGTTCCCTACAACCTTACTGGTTTGATATTACAGGTAGTTCTTGACTTACAACCATTTGTTCAGTGACCGTTCGAAGTTACAACAAAGTTCAAAATTCAGATGCTTGGCAACTGACATGTACTTATGACAGTTGCAGCATCCCGGGGCCATCTGATCCTCCTTTTTACGACCGCCTTGCAAATGCATGGAGAAGCATTTGCACTTAACCACTGTGTTGCTAACATAACAACCACAGTGATTCACTTGACAATGTGTGGCAAGGAAGGTTGTAAAATGGGGCAAAACTCACTTAACAACTGTCTCGCTTAACAACAGAAATTTGGGGCTCCATTGTGGTCGTAAGTCGAGGACTAACTGTAATCAAGAGCCCGTTTGCCTGCTTTGGGGGAGAAGCTGCTGGGCGGGAGCTGGGCCTGGTGCAAAAAGGAAGTCTGACTTCCTGAAGCTGCAGAAACAGAAGCAACTGGTCGGTTGCGATGAATCGAATCGGAGGCTGGGGAAAAAAGAAGAAAAGGAAAGAAAAGGAGAGCAGATTGCAGTCAAGCTGAATTTCTCTTGCAGGGAGAAGCTTCTGCAGAAAACAAACAAACAGAGAAATGGAAAAAGGCAAGGACAATTGCCTTTTAGAAATTGCTCCTGCAAAGAGTCTTTGCAAAAAGATTCAGTAATAATGTCCTGTCATTTATTTACAGGGCTTTTCAACCTTTTCACCCATTGTACCACTTTTGGGATATGGCAACATCCGAGGACCCCCAGTCGCCTAGCAAGGGGTCCAAAACGTGATAACCAAAAAAAAAAGAGGAAAAAAGTGATGAAGTACAGGTAGTCCTCGACTTACAACAGTTTGCTTAGTGACTGTTTGAAGTTACAATGGCACTGAAAAAAGTGCCCCCCAAGCCACAGCCGAGCAAGACACCTGCCTGCCCGCCCGGCTGCGTTCTTCCTCCTGTCCGAGGTTTTCATTGTTGTGAGCATTTCTGTTGAGGATTGGCAGCCGGGGTGGAGTGGGGGGTGTTTGGTTTTTACTCCCCCCGTCTGCTGGGTGGTTGCAGCAGGTTTTGGTCACTTCACACGACCCTGGGACACTGTGACCGTCATAAATAGGAATCGGTTGCCAAGCATCTGAATGTAAATCACAAGACCCTGGAGATGCTGCAACATTCCCGCTGATTGGCGCTTCTTCTGGGCTCAGTGGATGTGCCAGGATCAGCGTTGCTTTCCAGCTGATTGGTTCTTCTTCAGGGCTCAACAGAAGCACCAGGATCAGCACCGAGTTCCAGCTGTAGCCTGGCACTGATCCTGGTGCTTCCACTGAGTCCTGACAGCCCCGAAGAAGCACTGATCAGCTGGAAAGAGGCACTGATCCTGGCGCTTCCACTGAGCCCTGACAGTCCTGTAGCTCCAGCCGTCTCTTGCTCAGGCTTGTGCGGTGCTGCCCCCGGTTCAGCTCATTCCTCTCCCCCGCTACCCCTTTTCTAGGATGGTCACGTACCACCTGTCAGGTGCCAACATACCCCAGGTGGTACCTGTACCACTGGTTGAAAAGCCCTGATTTATTATATCATTCCCCCCCCCCCGGCACTACACGGTTTTCCTTGTAGGTCAGGGGTCTCCATTTAAGACTTGTGGACTTCAACTCCCAGAATTCCCCAACCAGCCAGTTTCCTATCTCCCGTCTCTTGGCTGACTCGCCTAACTTGGTTAGTGCACAAATTCACTTTGGGGGGGCGGGGATTTGCACAAAGCATCATGAACACCCCTGCTCAAAATCAAACCTCGGGTTAAGAATAAACTGTTCAAGTCATACCAGTGCAACCAGGGTTATTATTTGAGCTAATGCAACAGATTACACAGACTCTCTATAATTTGATATTCATGTCCTAACAAAGATTTGCAGCAATTTCTGTTCTGTGGACTTTAGAAGAGTGCCAGGGTCTCACTCTGCTGTAGGAGAACTTTCGGGGAAGGGGAACAAATTCAACAGAAAAACAATCTTTCTCTATTTAACCTAGATAACGATTTCCAGACTAGGCTCCAGAATGGTTTGACATAATCCAGGCTAATCCTAAGGAATGCCATATATGTGGGCTAGGGTCTTAATATTAACTTCAGGCTACGTGTTAGTTCAGTGTTTCTCAACCTCACCAACTTGAAGATGGGTGGACGTCAACTCCCAGAATCCCCCAGCCAGCATGACCGTTGTTTGTGAAAGTGGGCAGGCTGCAAACTTTGGAAATAAATAAATAAATATCCAAACCCACTATAGAAGACATTGCTTCTGGGGTTCCTCAATCTCAGCAACTTTTAAGATGGGTGGACTACAACTCCCAGAATTCCCTGGCCAGCACGCTTTGAGATGACTGCAACTCCCAGAATTCCCTGACCAACATGCTTTTGTGGAAGTGGGCAGGATGCAGATTTTGCAGATAGATAGATAGATAGATAGATAGATAGATAGATAGATAGATAGATAGATAGATAGATAGATAGATAGATAGATAGACAGACAGATAGATGCAACCTAGAATTAAGGAGAAATTTCCTGACAGTGAGAACAATTAACCAGTGGAACCACCTGCCTCCAGAAGCAGTGAATGCTCCAACACTGGAAGTTTTTAAGAAGAGACTGGACAGCCATTTGTCTGAAATGGTATAGGGTTTCCTGCCTGAGCAGGGGGTTGGACTAGATGGCCTTCAAGGTCCATTCCAACATTATTATTATTATTATTATTATTATTATTATTATTATTATTATTATTATTATGGATCATCGCACAGTCAGCCAGATCTTCAGGCTGGATTTGGCATTTTGTCTACCTATCGAGTCCTTACCCAGGACCTGGAATAGGCAGATGTGGATGTTTGATGGTATTACAGATATCGTCGCAGGATGGAAGCAGTTCCTAGTAAGGCCGCCTTTTGCAATTGACTAATAGCGAATCTGTCAATGCCAATGGTGTTCAAGTGGTGCTCCAGTTGTTTTGGGATTGCACCCAAGGAGCCTATTACTATTGGTACTACCTTTGCTTGCTTTTGCCACAGTCTTTCTATTTCTATTTGTAGGTCTTTGTATTTTGTATCTTCTCCAGTTCTTTCTCGTCTATTCTGCTGTCTCCAGGCACTGCCACGTCCACTATCCAGACTTTTTTGTCTTTCTTATCAACAATTGTTAAGTCTGTGGTGTTATGTTGCAGGTGCTTGTCTGTTTGAATTCTGAAGTCCCAGAGCAGTTTAATTTTATCATTTTCTATGACTTTCTCTATTTTATGATCCCACCAGTTTTTGCTTACAGGCAAATGATATTTTTTTGCAGATCTTCCAATGCACCATTGTTGATACTTTGTCATGCCGCTGCTTGTAATCAGTTTGTGCAATCTTCTTGCAACAGCTTACCAAGTGGTCCACTGTTTCTTCAGCTTCTTTGCATAGGCGGCACTGACTGTCTGTTGCTGTCTTCTCAATTTTGACTTTATATGCATTTGTCCTTAAGGCTTGGTCTTGTGCAGCCAGAATTAGTCCCTCGGTCTCTTTCTTCAATTTTCCTGCTCTTAGCCATTGCCAGGTTTTATTATTATCTGCTTTCCCAGCTATTTTTTTTCATGTATTGGCCATGTAGTGCTTTGTCTTCCCATGCCTCTATCCTGTTCTTCGTTTGGTCTTTCTTGTAGGGCAGTTTGGTCTCTCCAGTAGTTAGTAAGCCTTCCTGATATACTAATTTCAGTGCATCTTCATCATTGTTCTTCAGATATTCTTCCAAAGCCATTTTTTCTTCTTCAACCATCTGATGTACTTGTAGCATTCCACGCCCACCTATTTGCATTGGTAGATAAAGTATATCAATGTCACTGCGTGGATGAAGGGCATGATTCATTGTCATTATTTTTCTGGTCTGCCTATCCATTGCTTTTAGTTCTGCTTGAGTCCAGTCCACTATTCCAGCTGTGTACCTAATGACTGGGATTGCCCAGGTGTTGATTGCCTTTATGATATTTCCTCCACCATATTATTATTATTATTATTATTAACAAAACAATAACAACAACAATAATAATAACAACTTTCCAGATGTGTAGACTTTAACTCCCAGCATTCCCCAGCCAGTAATGCTGGGGGGGGGGAATGCTGGCTGGGGAATTCTGGGAGTTGAAGTCCACCCATGCTAAAAGTGATCAGAGTTGAGAGACCCTGCTCTAGAAGACGGTTGATACTTCCCAAAAGCGCTGGAATGTGGCTTATTATACGCATCTCTCATCCAGCCAGCATGGTAGAAAGTTGCAAAGCTTTAGGGGTCAGGGACAAGCGGCTGGCACAGGACTTTGCTGAGGATTGCCCCCCACCCCCAAGGGCAGACCGAGAGATGAGAGATGCTGCAGTTCTCCAGGCTCCAGCATAACTCTGCCAATGTCAAATGCCGGCCTCTTTTGCTGGACAATTGCCCCGAATGAGCACACAAAAAAGAAAGGAACTGCTTGAAGTGTGGTTCATCCAGAGGATCAACTGCTCAGGCAGTTCCTGCATTTGGATGATTGTTGATTGTTCTACGAAGATCCGGAACACAGGTCTTTTCCAAATTCCTGAAGGAAGACTCAGCGCAGCTGCATAGGAAGGAAATATTACAGCAGTGGTTCTCAACCTTTTTAATGCCGCGACCCCCAACCGGTCGTAAGTCGAGGACTATTCAACCGGTCGTAAGTCAAGGACTACTCAACTGGTGCAGCACCGTTTGCAGAAGGGGACTTTTGGCGGGCTCAGCAGGGCAGAGACAGCCTGGACAATTCCTACTGGCTTTGGAAAGCCAATAAAATTAGGTTCTATTCAAGAGAGTCTATTCTATGGGCTTTCAAAAGCCAAGAGAATAAAAGGGAGTAGCACAGCTAAGGAAAAGGGGGGGAAAAAATGGCGGACTGCGTTGTTTGGCAACCCCCGTGAAATGGTCATTCGACCCCAAATGGGGTCCCGACCCACAGGTTGAGAACCACTGTTTTAGAGGGTCGTTGAGGCCACTTGGGGGTTTGTCTGTGTCCTCAGGGTCACCTGAGTGGTGCAAATGGGTGGGGAGCCTTCTTGGAACTGCTGAAAGGACTGTGTTCCACACCCATTTGCACTACTCAGTTGACCCTGAGGACACAGGTAAACCTCCAAGTGGCCTCAACGCCTCTTTAAAAGGCAAATGACCAGCGGTCTGCAAGGAGTATAAATCCTTCCATTTCCCATCATCCAGTCAGAGCTGAAGAAGCTTCTTGGATGAAAAGTGAAACGTCTTCAAAGAAAGAAGAAGAAAGTCCATTTGCCTCGTGGGAAAAAAAAGCACCTTTGGGACAGCCATGACTTGGATGATGGAGAATCTCCATAGACAATATCTCCTTGCAATGTCTAACTGCTGTTTCTTTTTTTTTTAATTGAAAAGAAACTCAAATACTTTGGCCACCTAATGAGAAGGAAGGACTCCCTGGAGAAGGGCCTAATGCTGGGAAAGATGGAGGGCAATAGAAGAAGGGGACGACAGAGAATGAGATGGCTGGATGGAGTCACTGAAACAGTAGGTCTGAACCTCAATGGACTCCAGAAGATGGTAGAGGACAGGAAGACCTGGAGGAACGTTGTCCATGGGGTCGCGATGGGTTGGACACGACTTCGCAATTAACAACAACGAGAAAAAAGGACTCACTGGAGAAGAACCTAATGCTGGGAAAGGTGGAGGGCAATAGAAGAAGGGGACAACAGAGAATGAGATGGCTGGATGGAGTCACTGAAGCAGTAGGTGTGAACTTAAATGGACTCCAGAAGATGGTAGAGGACAGGAAGACCTGGAGGAACGTTGTCCATGGGGTCGCGATGGGTCGGACACGACTTCGCAATTAACAACAACGAGAAAAAAGGACTCACTGGAGAAGAACCTAATGCTGGGAAAGGTGGAGGGCAATAGAAGAAGGGGACGACAGAGAATGAGATGGCTGGATGGAGTCACTGAAGCAGCAGGTGTGAACTTAAATGGACTCCAGAAGATGGTAGAGGACAGGAAGACCTGGAGGAACGTTGTCCATGGGGTCGCGATGGGTCGGACACGACTTCGCAATTAACAACAACAACAAATAGTTTGTAAGTCGAGAACGACCTGTATGAATGTTAAGGATGCCTCCGAAAGCCGGCATCCATGAGCGATGGCAGACAGGTAGGGTAGCCAAGGATGTGCCTTGAGAAACGGTCCATCGTGATGGGAGACCAGGAAGGGTCCGTTCATCCATCATAGGCTTGGCGATGCTTTGGTGTTATAGTGTTTTCTTCACCCACAAGGGAACTCTGCCTATGCTCTGAGGTCCACAACTGGGGGCTATTTCCAGAACCGCCAGAGTATAAATATTAGTGGCTTGATTTAAGGACCTCAAAGAGGTTGTGTTCTATTTCTAGCTTTCCCTTAAGGAAATGGATTAGCAGCCCAGGATTGAAAATGAAACCTGAGCATTCAAGGAGGCAGGATGGATTCTTAAGACCGCTGAGATGTTTGGGACAAACATGGGTTCCTTTGGATTGGCAGTCCCACGTGAGCTGGGAGGCTTTAGAAGAGAGAGAGGCATCAGAAGGGGGGAAAAAAACCCTCATTTCTTGTACTTGGAAGGTGAGAGAAAGAAGAAAGAGAGAGAGAGAGAGAGAGAGAGAGAGAGAGAGAGAAAGAAAGAGGGAGGGAGAGAGAGAGAGAGAGAAAGAAAGAAAGAAAGAAAGAAAGAAAGAAAGAAAGAGGGATGGAGGGAGGGAGGAAGATTATGAAAAACAAAATAGGAACAGAGGAATTAAAAAAAGAAAATGAGAAGAAGGTAGGGAGGAGAAAGGAAGGAAGGAAGGAAAAAGGAAGGAAAGAAGGAAAAAGAGGGAGGGAGGGAGGGAAGGAAAGAAGGAAAAAGAGGGAGGGAGGGAGGGAGGGAGGGAAGGAAGGAAGGAAGGAAGGAAAGGAGGGAGGGAAGGAAGGAAAGGAGGGAAGGAAGGAAGGAAGGAAGGAAGGAAGGAAGGAAGGAAGGAAGGAAGGAAGGAAGGAAGGAAGGAAGGAAGGAAGGAAGGAAGTCTACAGTAATTTTCAACTTACCATTTTTCACTTAACAAGACAGGTAGTCCTTGACCTACGACCACAATTGAGCCCAAAATTTCTGTTCTTAAGTGAGACATTTGTTCAGTGAGTTTTGTCCCCTTTTTACGACCTTTCTTGCTACTGTTATTAAGTGAATCACTGCTAGTAACATGCTTGTTAAGTGAGCCTGGCTCCCCCGTTGACTCTGCTAGTCAGAAGCTCACCAAAGGGGATCACATGACCCCAGGATCCTGCCATCGTCATAAATGTGAGTCAGTTGCCAAGCATTCGAATTTTGATCACGTGACCGTGGGGGATGCCGCAAAGGTCGCAACTGTGAAAAGGTCACTTTTTCCAAAGCCTTTGTAGCTTTGAACGGTTACTAAATGAATTGTTGTAAGTCGAGGATTATCTGTAGTTCAGAGTTACAGCAGTGCTGAAAAAGGCAACTCACAACCCCTGCGGTGTCCTCACAAGTCTCATGATCACAATGTGGGTGTTTGGCAACTGACTTGTATTTATGACGGTTGTAGCACCCGAGAATCCTGTGATTGCAGATTCCAACTTTTCCGGTGGCTTCAGACAAGCAAAGGGAAGCTGGGTTCACTTCATGACTGCACGATTCACTTAATGACCACGGTACAACAAACGACTTGCTTAACAACTGCATTGCTTAGTGACTGACATTTCGGTCCCAGTTGTGTTCATAAGAATTCCCCTGTAGTTGATCAAACTGCTGGAACTGATGTAAAATCAGTCAAACATAACAGAGCTGGAAGGGACCTTGGAGGTCTTCTAGTCCAGCCCCCTGGTCAAGCACGAGACCCTCTACCATTTCAGACAAGTGGCTGCCCAGTCTCTTCTTAAGAGCCTAAAATGATGGAGCACCCACAACTTCTGGTGGCAAACAGTTCCACTGGCTAATTGTCTGCACTGTTAGGAAGCTTCTCCTTAATTCCAGCTTGCTTCTCTCCTTGATCCGTTTCCATCCGTTGTTTTTTTGTCTTGCCTTCCGGTGCTTTGGAGAATAAGTTGATAATAAATAAATACGGAAATAAATAAGGAAATAATCGGGGATCCTGGAATGATCCCTCTCAGGGATCCTGGACTAAAATCTCGGCGTCTTCTTGGTGCATCGTCTTCCCAAGCTGAGCCAAAGGATCTTTGGGATGCCAGAGCTTTGGGGCCAGCCCTGGCGAGATCACGCGGTCAGCTGGCCTTGAAATGGGATCTCTTGGGCCGCCCTTCCCATAATAGGCCGAGAGGGGTCTGGTTCCTCCCCTGCAGCCTTTGCTCCTGCAGCAAAAACAGGAGAGATATTCAAACTATCTTGGCTTGGATCCAGCGGGGTGGGAAACACAGCAGGGGTCTCCTGCGAGATAATCCCCTTCCCTCCAACTGATCAAGACATGTATGGATGGAGGTCTGGCAGCTGGCAGGCCAGGGGAAAAGAATTGGGGAGTGGGCTTGGGATCTGTCTGTTGCCCCCCCCCCCCCGTTGAAATTCTTGGAAAAGAGGAATTCTTTTGCTTTTCACAGAGAAATTTCCTTTCTTTCCTAATCACGGAGGAAGAGAGTGTAAAAGTAGTTCCTTGACTTACAATAGTTTCTTGACGGACCATTCGAAGTTACGACGGCACTGAAAAAAGAGACTCATGGATGTTTTTTCACACTTAACGACCGTGGCATCCATTCCCCCCTGGTCAGGTGATCCACATTCCGACACTTGGCAACTGGCGTGTACTTTTGACGGTTGCAAGGTCCTGAGGTCATATGATCCCCTTTTTCCCACCTCGCGACAAGCAAAGCCAATGGAGAAACCAGATTCAGTTACATATAAGGAACGGTTGCTAGAATTGGGAATGTCTAGTTTAACGAAGAGAAGGACGAGGGGGGACATGATAGCAGGGTTCCAATATCTCAGGGGCTGCCCCAAAGAAGAGGGAGTCAAGCTATTTTCCAAAGCACCTGAAGGCAGGACAAGAAGCAACGGGTGGAAACTAATCAAGGAGAGAAGCAACCTCGAACTAAGGAGAAACTTCCTGACAGTGAGAACAATTAATCAGTGGAACAGCTTGCCTCCAGAAGCAGTAAATGCTCCAACACTGGAAGTTTTTAAGAAGAGACTGGACAGCCATTTGTCCGAAATGGTGTAGGGTTTCCTGCCTGAGCAGGGGGTTGGACTAGATGACCTCCAAGGTCCCTTCCAACTTTACTATTACTATTATTATTATTACTATTATTATTATTACTATAACATGGATCTCCTGCTAAAGTGGGGCTACTGTTCGTTTGTTTTTCTTGCCATGTCTATGTATACATCCGAACTTGGCTGTGTTGTTTCTCTGGATCATATATGTATGTGTATGAGGGTATATGCACAATTTTTTCTTTGTCATGCTAATGTAGTGTATATTGGAGGTGGTTACCCTTTGAGAGATGTATGCAACGAAATCTCATTTTAATGAATGCTGATTAGTGTACATTTAAAATGACAACGTTAAGAAAACCAAGATCATGGCATCCGGCCCTCTCAATTCCTGGCAAATAGATGGGGAAGAAATGGAGGTAGTGACAGATTTTATTTTTCTGCGCTCCAAGATCACCTCAGATGGGGACTGCAGGCAAGAAATTAAAAGACGCTTGCTCCTGGGGAGGAAAGCTATGGCAATTCTAGACAGCATACTAAAAAGCAGAGACATCACCCTGCCAACAAAAGTGCGTATAGTCCAGGCCATGGTTTTCCCAGTTGCAATGTATGGCTGTGAAAGTTGGACCATAAGAAAGGCTGAACGCAAAAGAATAGAGGCCTTTGAACTCTGGCGCTGGAGAAGACTCCTGTGAGTCCCCTGGACTGCAAGGCATTCAAACCGGTCAGTCCTAGAGGAGATCAACCCCGACTGCTCTTTAGAAGGCCAGATCCTGAAGTTGAAACTCAAGTACTTTGGCCACCCAATGAGAAGGAAGGACTCACTGGAGAAGAGCCTGATGCTGGGAAAGATGGAGGGCAATAGAAGAAAGGGACGACAGAGAATGAGATGGCTGGATGGAGTCAGTGAAGCAGCAGGCGTGAGCTTAAACGGACTCCAGAAGATGGTGGAGGACAGGAAGGCCTGGAGGAACGTTATCCATGGGGTCGCGATGGGCCAGACACAATTTCGCAATTAACAACAACAAAATGACAATAAAGTTATTCTATTCTATTCTATTCTATTCTATTCCATTTTCTATTCTATTCTATTCTATTCTATTCTATTCTATTCTATTCTATTCTTCCATTCCATTCCATTCTATTCTATTCTATTCTATTCTATTCTATTCTATTCTATTCCATTCCATTCCATTCCATTCCATTCCATTCCATTTCATTCCATTCCATATTCTATTCTATTCTATTCTATTCTATTCTATTCTATTCTATTCTATTCTATTCTATTCTATTCTATTCTATTCCATTTTCTATTCTATTCTATTCTATTCTATTCTATTCTATTCTATTCTATTCTATTCTATTCTATTGTTACATTATTCTATCCTATCCTATCCTATTCTAAATTAAATCACAGATCGGATGCACCCAAAAGGCTGAATTCACACAGCACAATTCACTGCAGGCTCTGAAAAGGAGACCATGCAGTGGCCAGGCTCAGCCTGTTGTATGAACCTGGCTCAAACACTCTCGGATTTCAAGGACGGCCTGGAGCATTCGGTTACCAGGAGGTCAGAGAAAAATAATCTGCATTTGAATGGGTGGCACATTCTCTGGATCCTGGCACGTTTCCCCCTGCCTGGCCAATTTCTAGTCAAACAACCCCGTGGAATGGCTGAGATTCCAGCTGGACGTTCCGCAGTGACCTTTCGTGCTGCTATGCAAGGGGGGTGCCAAGCTCTTAGCCCTGCTGGCACGCAGGCTGCGGTGGTCTGCGCATGACACTCAAGAGCGCCGTTCTCTTAGGTGCTGCACCTGGCCCACAGCTGCCTGCCACTGAGTGATGTGAAGCTGGAATCGGTGATGCCTCTTGGACTAGGGAGAGCTGCATCCGGGCTGCAATATTTGGGAAGCCAGCAGATGGCAGCAAAGAGACCTAAACTCTTCACCTGCTGCTGCCATCTAGTGTTCATCTGCAATTTAGGAGCATGAGCTGGCTGAGGAATTCTGGGAATTGAAGTCCACAAGTCAGTAAAATCGCCAAGATTGGAGACCTTGCTTGATACCAATATTTCTCAACCTCAGCAACTAAGGGTGAACTCCAACTCCAAGAATACCCCAGGCATACTGGGGAATGGGGGGGGGGGCTATCCATAGATCTTAAAGCTGCTGAGGTTGAGAAATATTGCAATATACTCAATAAATTTGATATATAATGGTTGCCTTGAGTATTTATACCATCCTTTCCAGGATCGGATGTTTTCGTAAGGAAAGAGAGGTCTGTCAACAGTGAAACCTCCCCAGCAGGAGTAGTCTACCTCCAAATATCACAAACAGTGATGCTAAAAGGGAGGATCGTGCTTCTTTGCTTGCTATGACATGACACCCTGTAGTTGCTCTGTAAATTCCTATTACAGAGACGCTGCAAGTAAATTTCTTTGTAGGCTGCAATTGGATTAAAGAGAAGACTCAGCTGCTCGTGGTCTGTTGCCATAGCAGCAAACGACAACTAACATTTTGGGGGAAGCCCAAAGGGGAAATATGAGTCAGGCCAGGCACATTGGTGGCACATCTGTGCCAGGACTTCCGTTCCTCCTCCAGAGGCGCTGGTGTTGCTGCAGTAACTAAGACAAAGAAATCCAGGACTCATCGTGGTCAGGCTGGTGAGTCACCCATGTGGCCCATTGAGGTAAGACCATGGAGTCACCCGGTTTGCCCCCAATGAACCATCACTAGCAACAACCCTGGATTGCCAAGACAGCAGCCCCTGGGGAATGCCATCCTTCTGAGTCGAAACATGGCTGCAAACTTGCATGATCTTCTCATCCCCTGGATCCTGGTTAGTTAGCAGCTTACAGCCTTCTCTGAGAATAGATAAAAAAAGGAGAATAGAATAGAATAGAATAGAATAGAATAATGGAATGAAGAATAGAATAGAATAGAATAGAATAGAATAGATAGAATAGAATAGAATAGAATAGAATAGAATAGAATAGAATAGAATGGAATGGAATGGAATGGAATGGAATGGAATGGAATAGAGAGCGGGAGAGAGAAAGAGAGAGAGAAAGAGAGAGGGAGAGAGAAAGAAAAAGAGAGAGAGACTTGGCATTCACAGTTATCAAGCTTGGTTTTGGGGTGAGTGCAATTGCTATATCGCCAACCTGCCGCAGGTTCAAGGAACAGGCATAACTCAGCTTTGGAAAATGCAAACGGATGGGGATCTTATGCAGATAGCCGAGTCCCTCCCCAGCTAGGTAAACCCAGACGAGCCTCTTGTGCAAACAGCCTCCGCCCTGATTCGCACCGTCTGCGCAGGCAAGCCGTGGAGGGTTGGGCAGAGTGACCAACCCTTCCGATAAGCTCAAGACAAACCGGAGTGCCAGGCGGTGCTTTTCATGAGCAACGGATCTCTCCTTTCTGCTCTGAATGTTTTTATTATTTTTGCTGTCTTTCGAGTGCTGCTTTCAGGGTCTCCACGTTGGTCTCCAGCCTTGGTGAGAGGTTTGGGGACTGGCGTGGAAGCACCAAGTCCAATCAACTTGAGCCAGAGTGAAAAATCAGGTTTCTTTCGGGAAAGTATAGTCCACAGAGCCTGGATACTGATGTCCTCCGTCTTAGGATTTATTATGATGGTTTGCTAGATTATTTTAAATCCCGCCTTTATTATTTCCGTGCATAACTCAGGTAGAGAACGTATCTCCTTCCTCCTCTTATTTTACAACAACCCTGTGAGGGGGTTAGGCTGAGAGAGAGAGAGCAAGAGGTCCAAAATCACCCAGCTGGCTTTCATGGTTAAGCAGGACTAGAACTCACCGTCTCCTGGTGATTGTCCCAAAGTCACCCAAATGGCTGTCTTAGCTAAGCAGGATTGGCTCAAAGTCATCCAGACAACTTTTATTTCTAAGGCAGAACTAGAACTCACAGTCTCCTACTAATTGGCCCCAAGGCACCCAGTCTAGAACTCACCATCTCCTGGTGAATGGACCACAGTTACCTCGCCATCTTTCATGCCTAAGGTGGGACTAGAACTCACCATCTCCCAGTTTCTAGCCTGTGTGCCTTGAGCACTGGACCAAACTGGTGCTCTTCTCATAAAATGATAGGGTTGGAAGGGATCTTGAAGATCATCTAGTCCAACCATCCGCTGGGTTTGCACCCAGTATCATATAAATATCCAACTGCAAGCAACCTCCAAGGTGGAGAACTTTCATATATGTATATATATGTCTTTGGTTATTCGGGTTTTCTCCTGCGTCAAATTGGAAGCGTCTTGGCGACGTTTCGACGAAGTCTCATTCGTCATCTTCAGGCTGGTATTTTCGGCTTTGTGCTTCTAGTTTGCTCCTAGAAGCACGAAGCCGAAAACACCAGCCTGAAGATGACGAATGAGATTTCGTCGAAACGTCGCCAAGACACTTCTAATTTGACACGGGAGAAAACCCAAATAACTAAAGACCTACATACAAACACCCGCGAAAACCTCAGAATATATATATACTGATATTATTGGTATATACCAATAATATCAGTAAAAACATGATTCCTGGGTATATTCATATCACAAAGATTTAAACAAAACACGAGCACCAAGAAGAATTCAATACTAGAAAAAATTTAATAAATATGGAGCTTTCGTTGGAAACTACCAACATCGTCAGGGTTCAGTGTTAGTCAATGTGAGAAACCTATATAGGATTAGTCAGCGCTTGCATCCGGCTCCTGGATCTCATTACGGGTCCCAGCTGATTGGGCTGTATTCTGAAAGTATCCACAGCACCAGTATCCACCCTCTTCCTACTTCCTTTTCTTGCACATGCATCACTGCCCATCCTCTCATCACAAGTTCTTAGGTTAAGCAGACCCTTCCCCCCCCCCTTTTTAAATCTTTGTGATATATATATAAACTAAAAACGGAGATTTTAAAAAACTCGCCTCCACCACAGCTAACAGGAACCTGGTGGCTGTTTTTTTTAGCTGTGATCTGGTGATCTCTTTTGGTGGATCTCTCTCTCTCTCTCTCTCTCTCTCTCTCTCTCTCTCTCTCTCTCTCTCTCTCTCTCTCTCTCTCTCTCTCTCTCTCTCTCAGGGATTGGCTTGAAACTGGCCTGCAGTTAAGAAGGGCGAATTAACCAAAAGAATAGAAGTACTCCATTACCAATGGTGCTGTCAGGGCAGGATCTGGGTGGGAAGGGAGCCGCAGAAGACAAGCTGCCACGTTTTGAAGTGAGATGGTGCCACTGACATCTAAGGAAGCCTCTGAAAGCCAGCAAAACAAGCATCTCCATTGAACCTTGGAGCCAAACCAGAGAAAGAATTTGCTCATGTAATAGCTCGTTGAAACTGTGGAACTCCTTGCCACAAGATGCAGATCAGGTTTGCAATCCGAGTGACTAAAAACAAAAGTATTTGAAATAGGAAAAATGTCAACGCCTTTCTACACAGCTCTGCTTGGTTCACCTTTGCCCGTTTTAAAGGCAGCTGAGCAGGGCAGCTCTTTCTTGGAGGCCTTCCCAGGGAAGTGGCCAAGAATGATGGGATGTTGGTTTCTGAAGTTGGTAAAATGGGGCCATCTCTGTCCATGCTTCCAGGCCAAGCTCCATCTTCAGCGTTCAAGCCCGGAGAAGTAATTGGAAAATCCTTTGATGTGCATCAGGAAAGAAAGGAAGGAAAAAGATAAATGAACAACGGAATTAGGGAAGGAAGGAAGGAAGGAAGGAAGGAAGGAAGGAAGGAAGGAAGGAAGGAAGGAAGGAAGGAAGGAAAAGAGGAGAGGAAAGGAAAGGGAAAAAAAAGGAAAGGAAAGGAAAGGAAAGAGGGAGGGAGGAAAGAAAAGAGGGAGAGAAGGAAAGAAGGAGGGAAGGAAAAGAAAAAACACAACCGTAGAAAAGGGGAAAATTACAACCACAAAAAATATTGCAGAAATAACTGAATAACTGGTCCTATACCAGTCAATAATCAAAATAAGTATGATTTATTTATATTGATTTATTCAATTTGTACACCAAAAACTTTTATTTTTATTTTTATAAATATGCTACTGACAGTTATCTTCAAGAGCAAACTTTAAGCTGCGTCTGAAAAAGCTTTCTGAGGGCCGCAGCGCAATCAGGAAGAAGCCAAACTGAATTT